>NC_088235.1:101273412-101575912 GCF_036934945.1 Oncorhynchus masou masou
CAGGCTCTGCTTTGAATGAGAAAGGCCTTTTAAAATTCATGAGGGGGTTTTAGATGTTCTGTTCTTGGCCCCGCCTGCCAACATTCCTCCCGTTCCTGGGCAGAGCAGACAGGGGAGATGGAGCAGAGAGAGCAGAAAGGACAGGAGAGCCTTTTCTCTGGGCTTGTATAGACCCCCCTCTTGTCCTGCTTGCCTGGAACACTCTGGACCCAGCAGTGATATCGCATCTAATTGCTAAAAAGAACCATCAGCCAGATAGAACTTGGAACATTTCGAATAGGAATGAAGAACACAATGACATTCCAGAGCCTTGGCCAGTATTCCAGAGCCCCGCTTCCCCCAGTCATCCTACCCCATTCTACCCCCAGTAACAGTGTCCCACGCTCCATGGGGCCAACATAACACACCACACAGTCTCATGTAATGAAGTTAACTCCTGCAGATAAGTTACACTTTACTCAACAGTGTTCGTGGTTGCAGGTGGGTCAATGACAGAATTCCCCAGGTCACTGCCTGCCGTGAGGAGGATCTCAGAGAGGGATGAAAGGGGGGTGGTAACAACGGCTACTTACCAAGATTCTTGGGCTGCCTTTAACTAGACTCGGAAGTCGGAAGTTTACATACACTTAGGTTGGAGTCATTAAAACTCGTTTTTCAACCACTCCACAAATTCATTGTTAACAAACTATAGTTTTAGCAAGTTGGTTAGGGCATTTACTTTGTGCATGACAAGTCATTTTCCAACTATTGTTTACATACAGATTATTTTACTGTATCACAATTCCAGTGGGTCAGAAGTTTACATACACTAAATTGATTTTGCCTTTAAACCGCTTGGAATATTACAGAAAATTATGTAATGGATTTAGAAGATTCTGAAAGGCTAATTGACATCATTCGAGTCAATTGGAGGTGTACCTGTGGATGTATTTCAAGGCCTACCTTCAAACTCAGTGCCTCTTTGCGTGACATCATGGGAAAATCAAACTGTATATATGTACTGTACACTGAGATTGTACTCTGTGATTGGCTTGAGATGACACTTAGTATTAACAGCATGGTATTTTGAACTGAGGCCCTAGTTAGACTGGTCCCAAATCTGTTTGTGCTGCCTTGACAACTCCTATGGTCACTGTCATGCATGACATCACTAACAGATGTGGGACCAGGCTACTAATAGTCGAAACATGAAAAGATAATTAAATAGCCTCCCTTTTATTCCATGGCCATTGGAATAAAAAAAGTCAAGTTCACGTGTCATCAATGGTAGCGAGTTTTAAGTTCCTTGGTGTCCACATAACCAACGAACTATCCTGGTCCAAACACACCAAGACAGTCGTGAAGAGGGTGTCGTGTCTTTGGCTATGCCGGATTAAGTGATATGATATGCTATTCTATAAAATAATTTCTCTGTAATTAATATTACCTGATTGAGCTAATCATGTAAATGTAATTAACTAGAGAGTCGGGGCACCACAAAATAATATTTATAGACCTGTTATCTTCCGAATAAACTCTTAAAGACCTAGTAATATTTTACATCAATAGCAGTCAATATTAATCCTCACCTTAATTCAGTCTCATCTGAAAGTTGTAAATTCTTGGTTATCTGCACGAACCCTGGCTAACAAGTTGAATCAGCAATACAAAATTGGGTTTAATTATTTATTTGCTAAATACCTAACTAATCACACAGAATTACACATACACATAATTAATCATAACTTGATTACAAATTACGTCATAAAGGAAAACGTCCCTAGCGGGCGGAACAGATATGACAGCTGGTTACACAAAAGAAAAGGGGCTGGGTTTGAGTGAAAGAGCGGGAAGAGTGAGGGACAAAGGGCAAAGCTGTGCTATCGTAAATACAGTATGTTATGCATTCTAAATTACCGCCCATTTGGATAAGGAAAACGCAATAAATATTTACTCTGAGCTGCGCTTCGGTAGGTTTGTGGTAGATGGAAGGCCGTGTTGCCCAACCGAGTCCTTTGAAGAATGTCTATGCTGGTAAATTGGATACGTTGTAGTACCGTCATTGTGTGGTAGACGGGATTCTCTGCCTGTTTCTTCCTAACCTGCGTTTGCAGCGGCTGTTGCTAACTCAACGGCTAGGAGGTATCACTTCTGTATTGAATAAGAGTTCAAAGTTCATACCATTCGCAACCAAAGCTCACGCTGATGTTGGTTTCATTCTGTAGTTACTTTCTGAACCATTCTGACATCGGACCGTCGTCCTCACATCCTCGGAACAGGAGATTATATTGTCGTCAAGGCTTTATATAGGAAGGGAGAGGAGGGCGTGTTTGAAGAGTTTTATAGCCCATGTCTCTTCACAGGGGCGGGCCACTGATTGAGCAGAGCCCTAACCTTATGGAAACCCAAATCTCACATTTTAGAAGCTAAAATCACATTTTAGAAGCTAAAATCACATTTCATCCCATCACAAATAATTTCATATTCAAACATTTAAATTGAACAACAATTCCATGTGAATCCGATAACTCTAATATGTAGACTTTCCACTGTAGCGTTTATGTCATCTTATCATTGATGAGAATGTCTCAGATGACAATCGAACTGACATCATTTTCATATGTTCAATATGTGCATATGTTCAATTGGTCGGATTACCAGAATATAATTAATTTCCCCCCACCTTCTGATGTTCCCAGGATCTCCATGTTAACCAAGGGTTTTGCAAATGTAACATCAGTAGGGTAGAGAGAGGAAAAAGGAGGGAAGAGGTATTTATGACTGTCATAAACCTACCACCAGGCCGATGTCAAGACAAGGGCATGACAAAACCTTATTTTTTTACCCCCTCAACCATTGTTTTTACAAACGCTGCTACTCATTGTTTATTATCTATGCATAGTCACTTTACCCCTACCTACATGTACAAATTACCTCAATTAACCTGTACCCCCTCACACTGACTTGGTACCGGTACCCCCTGTATATAACCTTGTTATTGTTATGCTATTGTGTTACTTTATGTTTTACTTTATTTGGTAAATATTTTCTTAACTCTTCCTGAACTGCACTATTGGTTAAGGGCTTGTAAGTAAGCATTTCACGGTAAGGTCTACACTTGTTGTATTTGGTGCATGTGACAAATAAAGTTGGATTTGATTTAGTGCTTCGGCTTGACATCCCAGCAACAGTGTGTGATTGTGGCCCACAATTCTGAGTGTTCCTGCATGTGGGCATGTGGGCGTTATGGTGCATTACCGGCATCTATTGTACAGGAGCGTCCCTGCCTCCTGCCAGTACTAGCTTAAAAATGTACTAATAAAAAGAAGTATAAAGAAGGGTTCCTGCAGATGCAGGAATGCCCCAAATTGCTGGCAGCAATTGCACCCTTCCTAATCCCAGAACACAGATGAGTATGAACATATAGGACTAATGCAAAGAAGGAAGTTCCCAGAATGGAATGGGAATGCTGATCGGAGTAGGAAAACACTAATGACAAAGCTACCTAACGCTATCCATCAGGATAACGTTATCAGATCTTTTTAGTACATATTTGACGTCATGGAAGAACCAGAGAGACGAGTGAACTCTGTTCAGTGATGATAGGAGTAACAGAGAGCCTTAAAGAGCCCACTGAACATGTTTTTATGTTGCTCATAAAACAAAACGAGATTTCAGTCTTGGAGGTGTGTTTCCTGACCATTCCACGTTTGGTCAATGATGTTTGTCACTCATGAGACACTGTAGCCTATTTTACCTCCTCAAAATTCCCAGTATAAATGTAAGATAACTAAAGAATTCTGTCATTTAACTTTTTTTTGCAGAGCATGTTTTAGTTGCACAATTTTACATGTAAGTGATGTGTTTGGTGCAGTATTTCTCATGTAAAAAATGTGCAACGTTTTGTCTTAGTCGGAGCTACTGGGCAGGTATGTCTCACGGTCTATGCTATTGGATACAGAGCAATCACCACAGCTGTTCACCCCATGTTAGTGGGCAAATGGACATCATCAAATCAAAACTCAACCCATATTAGACGAGACTGTCTTTATGACCAAAATGATCCTATTTACATTTGTAGTTAATTCTGACACTAGAATAACTGTTTCTGAATTATATCAATACCACATAGGCCATTTTCAAAGGGATCCATTGCTTTTTAAAGGCATACACTCTTTATGGACTCAATCACAGTTTGTCCAGAGGTTTGCTATGGTCAATGATTCTCACTGAGTGGTTCTCTCGGAATTTGCATACCTGGCCTTGAGGGTAACACGAACGCATTCACATAGCAGCAGTGAGGGCTAATAAGACCCTGGCAGGGACACTGTTACCTTGTTGACCATCTAACTCTCCATTACACCAACACAGCTCTGGACTGTCCCGTCTAACATCTAACTCTCCATTACACCAACACAGCTCTGGACTGTCCCCTCTAATATCTAACTCTCCATTACACCAACACAGCTCTGGACTGTCCCCTCTAATATCTAACTCTCCATTACACCAACACAGCTCTGAACTGTCCCCTCTAACATCTAACTCTCCATTACACCAACACAGCTGCCGAGCTATCTCACTTTCTCCCACACAAAACGAAATGCATGTGCACACATATTACTGTGTCAATTATATTTGTGTTGCATAAATATCATACTTTATGCCCTGCTTTGTGTTCCATAAATAACATACTATATGACCAGCTTCTGTAACTATAGTCAAATGTCCCATTCCTGCTGTGAACTGCGTTATAGAACACAACCTGCTAACAAAGGAACAACAGTCTAATGAAAATAACCACTCAAAGCCTTGTCCAGGCCAGGCAGGTCGGTATCCATACAAATCCCAACGGAATACTCTGGAAAGATATCTGCGGCTAAGTTAACCAAGCCCTCCATTCTCTCCTCTCTCTCTTTCTCTTTCTTAACACAACCATCAGCTTAGGGATTACACCCAACTTTGAGAAGTAGGTCAAAGTAAAGCAGGAACAGTATTTTCATCTAGAACTTCACAGCAGAGCAGAGCAACCTCCATAGGAGATCTGGCCGCCTGGCTCAACAGCAGAGAAAAGGCGAGGAAGCTAGCTAGAGCCAGAGACCCAGATCCAACCACTGCCAGACTGAGGCTTTGTCCAATATTGCATTCCATTTTCCTATATAGTGAAGAGGGCATGGCTTTGGTCAAAGGTAGTGCAGTACAAATGGAATTTGATTTGAATTGAAAAGGGTGCCATTTAGGAGACAGACCAGAGCCAACTGCTGCCAGACCAGTTTCATTTGGACTCCCAGGATATTCAAACAACCTGTGAGGCTGACACACTTATGGCAGGCCAGGGTACTATGGAGGGTGTGGGTACATTATGGTACATTACGGTCTGAGTGTGGATTGTTGTGCTGGACACTGACTTTAGGTCTGAGGAACCTCACATAGAAAACTCTCAGAGTTAGAGTTACAGGGAGATATGAAAAAGAGAGAGAGAGAGAGAGAGAAGGGGTGGAGACAGAGGATGAGAGAGAGAGAGAGGATGAGAGAGGGAGACAGACCAGAGAGAGAGAGAGAGAGAGAGAGAGACAGAGGATGAGAGAGAGAGAGAGACAGACCAGAGAGAGAGAGATCTTTTTGGCTCTATAACAAAGAATAAAGAGCAAAAACATATACATGATCAAATACAGATCTTAGAATCAACTATTAAAGACTACCAGAACCCACTGGATTCTCCAATTACATTGAATGAGTTACAGGACAAAATAAAAACCCTCCAACCCAAAAAGGCCTGTGGTGTTGATGGTATCCTCAATTAAATGATCAAATATACAGACAACAAATTCCAATTGGCTATACTAAAACTCTTTAACATCATCCTTAGCTCTGGCATCTTCCCCAATATTTGGAACCAAGGACTGATCACCCCAATCCACAAAAATGGAGACAAATTCGACCCCAATAACTACCGTGGAATATGCGTCAACAGTAACCTTGGGAAAATCCTCTGCATTATCATTAACAGCAGACTCGTACACTTCCTCAATGAAAACAATGTACTGAGCAAATGTCAAATTGGCTTTTTACCAAATTACCGTACAACAGACCATGTATTCACCCTGCACACCCAATTGACAACCAAACAAACCAAAACAAAGGCAAAGTCTTCTTATGCTTTGTTGATTTCAAAAAAGCCTTTGACTCAATTTGGCATGAGGGTCTGCTATACAAACTGATGGAAAGTGGTGTTGGGGGTAAAACATACGACATCATAAAACCCATGTACACAAACAACAAGTGTGCGGTTAAAATTGGCAAAAAACACACAAATTTCTTCACACAGGGTCGTGGGGTTAGACAGGGATGCAGCTTAAGCCCCACCCTCTTCAACATATATATCAACGAACTGGCGCGGGCACTAGAAAAGTCTGCAGCACCCGGCCTCACCCTACTAGAATCTGAAGTCAAATGTCTGCTGTTTGCTGATGATCTGGTGCTTCTGTCACCAACCAAGGAGGGCCTACAGCAGCACCTAGATCTTATGCATAGATTCTGTCAGACCTGGGCCCTGACAGTAAATCTCAGTAAGACCAAAATAATGGTGTTCCAAAAAAGGTCCAGTCACCAGGACCACAAATACAAATTCCATCTCGACACTGTTGCCCTAGAGCACACAAAAAACTATACATACCTTGGCCTAAACATCAGCGCCACAGGTAACTTCCACAAAGCTGTGAACGATCTGAGAGACAAGGCAAGAAGGGCATTCTATGCCATCAAAAGGAACATAAATCTCAACATACCAATTAGGATTTGGCTAAAAATACTTGAATCAGTCATAGAGCCCATTGCCCTTTATGGTTGTGAGGTCTGGGGTCCGCTCACCAACCAAGACTTCACAAAATGGGACAAACACCAAATTGAGACTCTGCACGCAGAATTCTGCAAAAATATCCTCCGTGTACAACGTAGAACACCAAATAATGCATGCTGAGCAGAATTAGGCCGATACCCACTAATTATCAAAATACAGAAAAGAGCTGTTAAATTCTATAACCACCTAAAAGGAAGCGATTCCCAAACCTTCCACAACAAAGCCATCACCTACAGAGAGATGAACCTGGAGAAGAGTCCCCTAAGCAAGCTGGTCCTGGGGCTCTGTTCACAAACACACCCCACAGAGCCCCATGACAGCAGCACAATTAGACCCAACCAAATCATGAGAAAACAAAAAGATAATTACTTGACACATTGGAAAGAATTAACAAAAAAACAGCGCAAACTAGAATGCTATTTGGCCCTACATAGAGAGTATACAGCGGCAGAATACCTGACCACTGTGACTGACCCAAAATTAAGGAAAGCTTTGACTCTGTACAGACTCAGCGAGCATAGCCTTGCTATTGAGAAAGGCCGCCGTAGGCAGACATGGCTCTCAAGAGAAGACAGGTGCTCACTGCCCACAAAATGAGGTGGAAACTGAGCTGCACTTCCTAACCTCCTGCCCAATGTATGACCATATTAGAGAGACATATTTCCCTCAGATTACACAGATCCACAAAGAATTCGAAAACAAATCAAATTTTGAAAAACTCCCATATCTACTGGGTGAAATTCCACAGTGTGCCATCAGAGCAGCAAGATTTGTGACCTGTTGCCACGAGAAAAGGGCAACCAGTGAAGAACACGCACCATTGTAAATACAACCCATATCTATGCTTATTTATTTTATCCTGTGTCCTTAACCATTTGTACATTGTAAAAACACTGTATATATATATAATATGACATTTGTAATGTCTTTATTGTTTTGAAACTTCTGTATGTGTGATGTCTACTGTTAATTTTTATTGTTTATTTCACTTTATATATTATCTACCTGACTTGCTTTGGCAATGTTAACACAAGTTACCCATGCCAATAAAGTCCCTTGAAATGAATTGAATTGAGAGAGAGAGAGACAGTCCAGAGAGAGGGAGAGAGAGAAGGGGGGGGGGTGGCACTTGAGAGACTTGGCAAGGTAGAGTTCTCTGTGCCACCCTATGTTCTCTTCTATTCTGTTATGTTCCACCCTCCACCCTGTTACCCAAGCGAGCCAGAGTGAACCCCCAGGTAGCCCCCCTCCCACCCCCACCAATCTCACCCGGGTGGGGGTACATTTCAGTCCCATCCCCTTGGTGTTACCATTAACGCTCCAACCCCCTGGGGTGTTAGGCAAGAAGGGGACCATTATATCTCTTGTTAGTCAAACGTAGAGTTTGTTTTCAACTGTATCAAGGCAGCTGCTATAACAGCTCAGGCATCTGCCCTGGCATTCAGAGCATTGAGAGAGAAAGGCGGTTTTTCTGTCACTATCATTAGATACACCATGTTGAAGACTGGCTTTGTTAAGGGATCCACAATAAGGACGTTCACTTTGTTTGTTTTCTGTCAAAGTGATTCACTCACACCCTCCCTCGCTACACCTCCCTCTTGGGAATGAGTCAACTACCCTTCCACACTGGGAACGAGTCTTTCTAACAAACTAGTAATAATACTACTTTTTTATTTCATAAGCACTCTATCTATCTATATAGCTCTGGACATTTACACCCGGATCTCGCTAGCTGCTATCCGTGTGACTATTGGCTTTTAATTTTTTTTCTACCTTTGTTTAATCTTGATACTCCCCACCCCGGATCCGGGATTGTGAATAAAGCCTCAGGCTCATTAGCATAACGCAACGTTAACAATTTCTGAAAATCGCAAATAAAATGAAAATAATGCACCTGCTCTCAAGCTTAGCCTTTTCTTAACAACACTGTCATCTCAGATTTTCAAAATATGCTTTGAACCATAGCAAATCACTAATTTGTGTAAGAGTATGCTAAGCTAGCTTAGCATTTTGAGTAGCATTTAGCACGCAACATTTTCACAAAAACCAGATAACCAAATAAATAAAATCATTTACCTTTGAAGAGCTTCGGATGTTTTCAATGAGGAGACTCTCAGTTACATAGCAAATGTTCAGTTTTTCCTGAAAGAATCTTTGTGTAGGAGAAATCGCTCCGTTTTGTACATCACATTTGGCTACCGAAACGAACCGAAAATTCAGTCACCAAAACGTCAAACTTTTTCCGAATTAACTCCATAATATCGACCGAAACATGGCAAACGTTGTTTGGAATCAACCCTCAAGGTGTTTTTTCACATATCTCTTCATTGATATGCAGTTCGTGGAAGCCTGCTTTCCCCTCAGAATCGCATGGAAAAATACCAGCAGCTGAAAAAGACGCACCAATTTCGACGGAGGACACCGGGCAGACACCTGGAAAATGTAGTCTCTTATGGTCAATCTTCCAATGATATGCCTACAAATACGTCACAATGCTGCAGACACCTTGGGGAAAAGACAGAAAGGGCAGGCTCATTCCTCTCGCATTCACAGCCATATAAGGAGACAATGGAAAACGGAGCCTCAAAAATCCTGCTGATTTCCTGGATGCCGTTTCATCTTGGTTTTGCCTGTAGCTCCCGTTCTAGGGCACCCACAGAGAATATCTTTGCAGTTCTGGAAACGTCAGAGTGTTTTCTTTCCAACGCTATCAATTATATGCATAGTCGAGCATCTTTTTGTGACAAAATATTGCGCTTAAAACGGGCACGTCTTTTTATCCAAAAATGAAATAGCGCCCCCATAGCATCAAGAGGATTTAACTAGGCAAGTCAGTTAAGAGCAAATTCTTATTTTAAATGACGGCCTAGGAACAGTGGGTTAACTGCCTGTCCAGGGGCAGAATGACAGATTTGGACCTTGTCAGCTCCGGGGTTTGAACTTGCAACCTTCCGGTTACTAGTCCAACACTCTAACCACAAGGCTATCCTGCTGCTTACGTCAATCCCGGAGCAAACATAAATTATTCCGGAGCTAGCCAGCTGAAGCGTTCCATCAGCCACTCCTGGGCTACAAACACCAATCCGGACCCGTTTTACTGCCGTTGCGGAGCCCCACCGGGCCTTCACGACTGGACTACCGACGTTATCTACCTGAGGGAGTTATCCAACTGGCCCCTCCGTCGCGACTTTACCTGAACACCCGCTTATCGTTAGTTGTCTTATCGGCTGCTATCTGAATAGGTCTATCGGACAATTTTTCTTGGGTCACTATATCTATTTTGCCAATTGAATTGATCCCCTCTACCACACAGAACCCCACTAATCTACAGACGGAAACGCACGAGGTGGCTAAAAACAGAACTCCATCCTCTGCTGGCTTGCTACCGATGGCCCGGCTAGCTGTCTGAATCGCCGTGACCCCAACCAACCTCACTACTCACTGGACCGTTATGATCACTCGACTAAGCATGCCTCTCTTGATGTCAATATGCCTTGTCCATTGCTGTTCTGGTTAGTGTTTATTGGCTTATTTCACTGTAGAGCCTCTAGTCCTGCTCACAATACCTTATCCAACCAATTAGTTCCACCACCCACACATGCAATGACATCTCCTGGTTTCAATGATGTTTCTAGAGACAATATCTCTCTCATCAACACTCAATACCTAGGTTTACCTCCACTGTATTCACATCCTACCATACCTTTGTCTGTACATTATACCTTGATGCTATTTTATCGCCCCCAGAAACCTCCTTTTACTCTCTGTTCCAGACGTTCTAGACGACCAATTCTTATTGCTTTCAGCCGCACCCTTATTCTACTCCTCCTCAGTTCCTCTGGCGATGTAGAGGTGAATCCAGGCCCTGCAGTGCCTAGCTCCACTCCTATTCCCCAGGCGCTCTCTTTTGACGACTTCTGTAACCGTAATAGCCTTGGTTTCATGCATGTTAACATTAGAAGCCTCCTCCCTAAGTTTGTTCTATTCACTGCTTTAGCACACTCTGCCAACCCGGATGTTCTAGCTGTGTCTGAATCATGGCTTAGGAAGACTACCAAAAATTCTGACATTTTAATTCCAAACTACAACCTTTTCAGACGAGATAGAACTGCCAAAGGGGGCGGTGTTGCAATCTACTGCAAAGATAGCCTGCAGAGTTCTGTCCTATTATCCAGGTCTGTACCCAAACAATTTGAACTTCTACTTTTAAAAATCCACCTCTCTAAAAACAAGACTCTCACTGTTGCAGTCTGCTATAGACAACCCTCTGCCCCCAGTTGTGCTCTGGACACCATATGTGAACTGATTGCCCCCCATCTATCTTCAGAGCTCGTGCTGCTAGGCGACCTAAACTGGAACATGCTTAACACACCAGCCATCCTACAATCTAAACTTGATGCCCTCAATCTCACACAAATTATCAATGAACCTACCAAGTACCTCCCCAAAGCCTTAAACACGGGCACCCTCATAGATATCATCCAAACCAACTTGCCCTCTAAATACACCTCTGCTGTCTTCAACCAAGATCTCAGCGATCACTGCCTCATTGCCTGCATCCGTAATAGGTCAGCGGTCAAACGACCCCCACTCATCACTGTCAAACGCTCCCTGAAACACTTCAGCGAGCAGGCCTTTCTAATCGACCTGGCCGGGGTATCCTGGAAGGATATTGATCTCACCCGTCAGTAGAGGATGCCTGGATATTTTTTTTAAATGCCTTCCTAACCATCTTAAATAAACATGCCCCATTCAAGAAATTTAGAACCAGGAACAGATATAGCCCTTGGTTCTCCCCAGACCTGACTGCCCTTAACCAACACAAAAACATCCTATGGCGTTCTGCATTAGCATCGAACAGCCCCAGTGATATGCAGCTGTTCAGGGAAGCTAGAAACCATTATACACAGGCAGTTAGTAAAGCCAAGGCTAGCTTTTTCAAGCAGAAATATGCTTCCTGCAACACTATCTCAAAAAAGTTCTGGGACACTGTAAAGTCCATGGAGAATAAGAACACCTCCTCCCAGCTGCCCACTGCACTGAAGATAGGAAACACTGTCACCACTGATAAATCCACCATAATTGAGAATTTCAATAAGCATTTTTCTACGGCTGGCCATGCTTTCTACCTGGCTACTCCTACCCCGGTCAACAGCACTGCACCCCCCACAGCAACTCGCCCAAGCCTTCCCCATTTCTCCTTCTCCCAAATCCGTTCAGCTGATGTTCTGAAAGAGCTGCAAAATCTGGACCCCTACAAATCAGCCGGACTAGACAATCTGGACCCTTTCTTTCTAAAATTATCTGCCGAAATTGTTGCCACCCCTATTACTAGCCTGTTCAACCTCTCTTTCGTGTCGTCTGAGATCCCCAAAGATTGGAAAGCAGCTGCGGTCATCCCCCTCTTCAAAGGGGGGGACACTCTTGACCCAAACTGCTACAGACCTATATCTATCCTACCCTGCCTTTCTAAGGTCTTCAAAAGCCTAGTCAACAAACAGATTACCGACCATTTCGAATCCCACCATACCTTCTCCGCTATGCAATCTGGTTTCAGAGCTGGTCATGGGTGCAACTCAGCCACGCTCAAGGTCCTAAACGATATCTTAACCGCCATCGATAAGAAACAATACTGTGCAGCCGTATTCATTGACCTGGCATTGACCTGTCAATCACCACATCCTCATCGGCAGACTCGACAACCTTGGTTTTTCAAATGATTGCCTCGCCTGGTTCACCAACTACTTCTCTGATAGAGTTCAGTGTGTCAAATCGGAGGGTCTGCTGTCCGGACCTCTGGTAGTCTATTGGGCTGCCACAGGGTTCAATTCTTGGACCGACTCTCTTCTCTGTATACATCAAATGAGGTCGCTCTTGCTGCTGGTGAGTCTGATCCACCTCTACGCAGACGACACCATTCTGTATACTTCTGGCCCTTCTTTGGACACTGTGTTAACAACCCTCCAGGCAAGCTTTAATGCCACACAACTCTCCTTCAGCGGGCCTCCAATTGCTCTTAAATACAAGTAAAACTAAATGCATGCTCTTCAACAGATCGCTGCCTGCCCCTGCCCGCCTGTCCAACATCACTACTCTGGACGGCTCTGACTTAGAATATGTGGACAACTACAAATACCTAGGTGTCTGGTTAGACTGTAAACTCTCCTTCCAGACTTCTATATTTTTGAAAGGGGCATGCTTATTTACGATGGTGGGGAAATTACTTTTCAAGAATGACCAGGCATCCTTGACAGATGGGATGAGGTCAATATCCTTCCAGGATACCTGGGCCAGGTCGATTAGAAAGGCCTGCCCGCAGAAGTGTTTTAGGGAGCGGTTGACAGTGATGAGGGATGGTCGTTTGACCGCAGACCCATAGCGGATGCAGGCAATGATCTCTGCGATCCAGATTGAAAACAGCAGAGGTGTATTTGGAGGGCAAGTTGGTTAGGATAATATCTAGGAGGGTGCCCATGTTTACGGAGTTAGGGTTGTACCTGGTGGGTTCCTTGATCATTTCTGTGAGATTGAGGGCATCTAGCTTAGATTGCAGGACTGCCGGGGCGTTAAGCATATCCCAGTTTAGGTCACCTAACAGAACGAACTCTGAAGATACACCACCCGATGTTACAGGAAGACCATAAAGATCATCAAGGACAACAACCACCCGAGCCACTGCCTGTTCACCCCGCTATCATCCAGAAGGCGAGGTCAGTACAGGTGCATCAAAGCGGGGACCGAGAGACTGAAAAACAGCTTCTATCTCAAGGCCATCAGACTGTTAAACAGCAACCACTAACATTGAGTGGCTGCTGCCAACACACTGACTCAACTCCAGCCACTTTAATAATGGGAATTGATGGGAAATGATGTAAAATATATCACTAGCCACTTTAAACAATGCTACCTAATATAATGTTTACATACCCTACATTATCCATCTCATATGTATACATATATACTGTACTCTATATCATCTACTGCATCTTTGTGTAATACATGTATCACTAGCCACTTTAACTATGCCACTTTGTTTACATACTCATCTCATATGTATATACTGTACTCGATACCATCTACTGTATCTTGCCTATGCTGCTCTGTACCATCACTCATTCATATATCTCTATGTACATATTCTTTATCCCCTTACACTTGTGTATAAGACAGTAGTTTTGGAATTGTTAGTTAGATTACTGGTTGGTTATTACTGCATTGTCGTAACTAGAAACACAAGCATTTCGTTACACTCGCATTAACATCTGCTAACCATGTGACAAATAAAATTTTGATTGATTTTTGATTTAGATGGGGGGCAATAAATTCACATATGGTGTCCAGGGCACAGCTGGGAGCTGATGGGGGTCTATAACAGGAGGCAACAGTGAGAGATTTATTTCTGGAGAGATTAATTTTTAAGATTAGAAGCTCGAACTGTTTGGGCATAGACCTGGAAAGTATTAGCGTGCACCCCGCTAACTTGCTAGCCATTTCACACATTTTACATTCACACTGTGCTCTGACGGCTCCACAAATATAGCCAGTAGAGAGGGGTGGCAACAGGGTTTGTGGAAGTTGTGTGTGTGTGTGTGTGTGTGTGTGTGTGTGTGTGTGTGTGTGTGTGTGTGTGTGTGTGGGAGAGGGTATGGGTTGCCTCTTTGTAACTCTACTCCAACTCAGAAAGAACATAGAGGTTTTAGTCTGTTGGATTCCTTCCTGTATTGCCTTGACCACCAGGGACTGTACCCCTACACCCCTCGAAACCCTCTCTACCACCCCTACTCCTCTCTACCCCTCCCACCCCCTCTACACCTCTCCTACACCCCTCTACCCCTCTTACCTCTCCTACACCCCTCTAGCCCTCCTACATCTCTCCACCTCTTCTACACCCCTCTAGCCCTCCTACATCTCTCCACACCTCCTACACCCCTCTACCCCTCCTACATCTCTCCAACACCTCTCTATCCCTCTAACACCTCTCTACCCCTCTACGCGCCCCCCCCACGCCTCTGCCCAATCAAAAATAACAGTCAGCCCATCAGGGAGGGTGAAGACACACACACACACCTCTACCCCTGTACCCCCCCCCCCCCCCCCCCCGCCTCTGTCCAATCAAAAATAACAGTCAGCCCATCAGGGAGGGTGAACACACACACACACAGCGGTCAGTCACTCCAACTTTTAACAGGCCTCTTTACAGGAGACACATGGCTTGCATTCACTTTCAATAGGCTCTATTAAATCCTACTGACACAATGATACATTCTGTGACCAGAAGGGTTTTACGACAACCATGTAGGCCATAGTACCAAAGAAGATAACTTCAAAAGGGGGACATCAATTCTGACTATAATGCCTTTGAAAGTCCTTTGATCTTTAAAGAAAGAGAAGTTCTAAAAATGGCCTAGAATGTGAGGGCACATGGTACTAAGGCTGGCACAATTACTGTATAGCCTTGTAACCAATGATTACAATTGAAGACTGTCATGAAAATAAAATAACCGTCATAACAATAAAAATATATATACAGTGGGGCAAAAAAAGTATTTAGTCAGCCACCAATTGTGCAAGTTCTCCCACTTAAAAAGATGAGAGAGGCCTGTAATTTTCATCATAGGTACACTTCAACTATGACAGACAAAATAAGAAAAATAATTCCAGAAAATCACATTGTAGGATTTTTAATTAATTTATTTGCAAATTATAGTAGAAAATAAGTAAGTATTTGGTCAATAACAAAAGTTTCTCAATACTTTGTTATATACCCTTTGTTGGCAATGACAGAGGTCAAACGTTTTCTGTAAGTCTTCACAAGGTTTTCACACACGGTTGCAGGTATTTTGGCCCATTCCTCCATGCAGATCTCCTCTAGAGCAGTGACGTTTTGGGGCTGTTGCTGGGCAACACAGACTTTCAACTTCCTCCAAAGATTTTCTATGGGGTTGAAATCTGGAGACTGGCTAGGCCACTCCAGGACCTTGAAATGCTTCTTACGAAGCCACTCCTTCGTTGCGGTGTGTTTGGGATCATTGTCATGCAGAAAGACCCAGCCACGTTTCATCTTCAATGCCCTTGCTGATGGAAGGAGGTTTTCACTCAAAATCTCACAATACATGGCCCCATTTATTCTTTCCTTTACACAGATCAGTCTTCCTGGTCCCTTTGCAGAGAAACAGCCCCAAAGCATGATGTTTCCACTCCCATGCTTCACAGTAGGTATGGTGTTCTTTGGATGCAACTCAGCATTCTTTGTCCTCCAAACACGACAAGTTGAGTTTTTACCAAAACGTTCTATTTTGGTTTCATTTGACCATATGACATTCTCCCAATCTTTTTCTGGATCATCCAAATGCTCTCTAGCAAACTAGAAACGGGCCTGGACATGTACTGGCTTAAGCAGGGTGACACGTCTGGCACTGCAGGATTTGAGTCCCTGGCGGCGTAGTGTGTTACTGATTGTAGGCTTTGTTACTTTGGTCCCAGCTCTCTGCAGGTCATTCACTAGGTCCCCCCCGTCTGGTTCTTGGATTCTTGCTCACCGTTCTTGTGATCATTTTGACCCCACGGGGTGAGATCTTGCATGGAGCCCCAGATCGAGGGAGATTATCAGTGGTCTTGTCTGTCTTCCAATTCCTAATAATGGCTCACACAGTTGATTTCTTCAAACCAAGCTGCTTACCTATTGCAGATTCAGTCTTCCCAGCCTGGTGCAGGTCTACAATTTTGTTTCTGGTGTCCTTTGACAGCTCTTTGGTCTTGGCCATAGTGGAGTTTGGAGTGTGACTGTTTGAGGTTGTGGACAGGTGTCTTTTATACTGATAACAAGTTCAAACAGGTGCCATTAATACAGGTAATGAGTGGAGGACAGAGGAGCCTCTTAACCTCTTGAAACTCTAGGGGCGCTATATCATTTTTGGATAAAAAGACGTGCCCGTTTTAAGCTCAATATTTTGTCACAAAAAGATGCTCGACTATGCATATAATTGATAGCTTTGGAAAGAAAACACTCTGACGTTTCCAGAACTGCAAAGATATTCTCTGTGCGTGCCCTAGAACGTGAGCTACAGGCAAAACCAAGATGAAACGGCATCCAGGAAATCAGCAGGATTTTTGAGGCTCCGTTTTCCATTGTCTCCTTATATGGCTGTGAATGCGAGAGGAATGAGCCTGTCCTTTCTGTCGTTTCACCAAGGTGTCTGCAGCATTGTGACGTATTTGTAGGCATATCATTGGAAGATTGACCATAAGAGACCACATTTACCAGGTGTCCGCCCGGTGTCCTGCTCCGAAATTGGTGCGCAAACCTCAGCTGCAAGTATTTTTCCATGGAATTCAGAGAAGAAAGCAGGCTTCCACGAACGATATATCAATGAAGAGATATGTGAAAAAACACCTTGAGGATTGATTCCAAACAACGTTTGCCATGTTTCGGTCGATATTATGGAGTTCGGAAAAAGTTTGACGTTGTTGGTGACTGAATTTTCGGTTCGTTTCGGTAACCAAATGTGATGTACAAAACGGAGCGATTTCTCCTACACAAAGATTCTTTCAGGAAAAACTGAACATTTGCTATGTAACTGAGAGTCTCCTCATTGAAAACATCCGAAGCTCTTCAAAGGTAAATGATTTTATTTATTTGGTTATCTGGTTTTTGTAAAAATGTTGCGTGCTAAATGCTACTCAAAATGCTAAGCTAGCTTAGCATACTCTTACACAAATTAGTGAATAGCTATGGTTCAAAAGCATATTTTGAAAATCTGAGATGACAGTGTTGTTAAGAAAAGGCTAAGCTTGAGAGCAGGGGCATTATTTTCATTTTATTTGCGATTTTCAGAAATCGTTAACGTTACATTATGCTAATGAGCTTGAGGCTATAACTGTATACAGGTTTTTTTCATAGCCAAACGTGAACAAAACGGAGCAATTTGTCCTACACAAATAATATTTTTTTGAAAAACTGAACATTTGCTATCTAACTGAGAGTCTCCTCATTGAAAACATCTGAAGTTCTTCAAAGGTAAATGATTTTATTTGAATGATTTTCTTGTTTTTGTGAAAATGTTGCTGGCTGAATTCTAGGCTTATAGCTATGTTAGCAATCAATACTCTTACACAAATGCTTGTTTAGCTATGGTTGAAAAGCATATTTTGAAAATCTGAGATGACAGTGTTGTTAACAAAAGTCTAAGCTTGAGAGCAAATATATTTATTTCATTTCATTTGCGATTTTCATGAATAGTTAACGTTGCGTTATGCTAATGAGCTTGAGGCTATAAATAGAATCCCAGATCCGGGATTCCGCGACGCAACATGTTAAAGAAGAAGTTACAGGTCTGTGAGAGCCAGAAATCTTGCTTGTTTGTAGGTGACCAAATACTTATTTTCCACCATCATTTGCCATAATCCTGGGGTTCCCAGTCCTGGACAGGTTACAGTTAGTGAGGAAGATATGAGTCTCCAGCTTCAGTGATTTTTGCAATTCATTCCAGTAATTTGCAGCAGAGAACTGGAAGGAAAGGCGGCCAAAGGAAGTGTTGGCTTTGGGGATGACCAGTGAAATATACCTGCTGGTATATTTAAGATAAGGAGGGGCTTTACCTAGCAAAGACTAATAGATGACCTGGAGCCAATGGGTTTGGTGACGAATATGTAGTGAGTGTGATGCGCCAGACTGGTTTTCCCCGGGTTTCGTATTTTGACCCGTTGTATGTATCTGTCATACATTTGTATAGTTGTGAATGTTTTCGTGCTTATTGACTTTTGACTGTAGCTGGAGAATGTTTGACGCAGTTGCGTCTGACTTTTGTGCTTTTGCAAAATAAAAGTGCGCCTGATCACAACTCACTGCTCTCTTGCACCTGACTTCGTACCAGTAGCGCACAACCTTGACAGAATTTCACACCACCCATGGAGTCAGAAGGAGCAGGTACCCCTGTCAGAGGAGTCGAGGAGCGCATCCTTGAACATTCGGCAAAGCTGCAACATCTCGGTGCCACAATGGATCGTGTTGTCCAGACCATGGACCGTTGGGAGAGACAGGAAGTTTATCCAGCATCTCGACCAGCGCAATCGGGGATACATGTACCCGTCCCTCCTGGATCCAGTCCCAGTGGGATGCGTCTCTCCCTTCCCAGGGAGTATGATGGGACGGCAGCACGGTGCCAGGGGTTCCTGTTACAACTGGACATATACCTGGCCACCGTTCACCCAGCTCCCTCGGGAAGGGAGAGGGTGTCCGCCCTCGTCTCATGCCTCTCATGGAGAGCTCTGGAGTGGGCAAAAGCCGTATGGGGAGAAGGAGACGTGGCGTTGGACCACTTCGAGGAGTTCACCGGCCGCTTCCGGGCCGTCTTCGACCATACACCCGAGGGTAGAGCGGCGGGGGAACGGCTTTTCCACTTGAGGCAGGGGACGAGGAACGCCCAGGAGTTCGCCCTGGAATTACGGACATCTGCCGCCGGAGCAGGATGGAACGACAGGACACTTATTGACCACTACCGATGCAGCCTGCGCGAGGACGTCCAATGGGAGTTGGCCTGCAGGGATGCCACCATCACTTTTGACCAACTGGTGGATCTGTCCATCCGGTTGGAAAACCTATTGGTCACCCACGGACGTCCAGAGAGGGCTCTGTCGGTTCCATCTTCCAGCACCCACGCTCCGGTGCCCATGGAGCTGGGAGGGGCTACGCTTAGGGAGGCTGGAGGAGGGGCCTTCACGTGTACCATCTGTGGCCGCAGAGGACACAAGGTGGTGGCGGGTTGGTCCCTCTGGGAGTCGAGGCAGCAGGCAGGGCAATCTGGCGTCACCCCAGGTGTGTCTGCACCACCTATCATCTAGAGTCCTCTGTTGTCCACCTGTTTGTACCTGTGTGTTTTCCAGAGTTTTCCCCGCATTCCCAGCATAAGGCGCTCGTCGATTCAGGCCTGGCTGGGAAATGTATCGACAGAGCGTTCGTCCTTAGTTTAGGGTTCCCATTTTTCCTGTGGTTTGACCTTTCCCGGTACACGCTCTGGATAGTCGACCATTAGGGTCCGGGCTAATCAGGGAAGCCACCATCTCCCTGGTCATGGTGACGCAGGGGAGACATGAGGAGAGAATTAGTCTCTTCCTCATTGACTCTCCTGTGTTTCCCGTGGTACTAGGCCTTCCCTGGTTAGCTCATCATGACCCCACCATTTCATGGCAACAGCGGGCTCTCACGGGGTGGTGGTGAGAGTGGAGGAGTAGGATAAGGGTACAGCTAAAGTCTATAAGAACTGGTCTTCTAATGTGTTCGGAAAAGAGAATAAAAGGAGCAGATATCTGGGCACGGAAGAATAGATTCAAGGCATAATGTACAGACAAGGGTATGGTAGGATGTGAGTATTGTGGAGGTAAACCTAGGCATTGAGTGACGATGAGAGAGGTTTTTGAACATTTCTGGGATTTTTTATTTCACCTCATGAAACCAACACATTTTTTGGTATTTTTTATTTATTTAACTAGGCAAGTCAGTTAATTCTTATTTACAATGACAGCCTAGGAACAACTGCCTTGTTCAGGGGCAGAACGACAGATTTTTACCTTGTCAGCTCAGGGATTTGATCTAGCAACCTTTCAGTTATTGGCGCAATGCTCTAACCACTAGGCTACCTGCCACCCCAAATATTGTATTTATATTTTTGTATATATTTGGCTAATCGAATGGTTATTACAGAGATCGCGGTAATTTTACTGGCCAATAACCATCATCCAAAATTACATGACCGTCACAGCCCTACTAGGCACTTAACGAGAAGCGGACCCACTCAGTCTCCCCCTTATAGCTGTATGGTTACTTTTCCTTTCTCTGGCTAAAGTGGAGGGAAACTCTACACCCAGCCCACCTTTGGCCTACCTGGGCACTTACACAGGACCACCCACATCTGTAGCGGAGCAGTGAATTACTTAACACTGTCCTGACTGACTCCACCATACCAAATACTCAACACTGTGGTCCTCTGTAAGCTCAGTTGGTAGAGCATGACACTTGCAACGTCAGGATAATGGGTTTGATTCCCGGGACCACCCATGCGCACACACTGAATCATAGAGCTTGTGCTGTGAATGCGAGGAATGTCCAAACAAACATTTCTCCTGAACTTATGTCTCCTACAATGTGACCCCAGATGACCCTTCCAGAGAGGGAAATTTAAAAAATATATGTTTTGATGCTTTGTGAGGATCAGAGTTGAGATGGGAGAAGGAGACTGGTATTTAAAAAGAGAGCGTGAGAGAAGGAGAGCTGGAGAGGGGGAAGAGAGAGAGGGAGAGATGAGTCATCGGTGAGGAGAAGGGTGATACAAATCGCTAAAGGAATCCCCCTCTCCTCTCTCATCCTCCCACGCCTGGAAGAATGAAGCTGGAGATGGGGGAGCTCAGCCCACGCAGGGTTAGCCTGCTCTGGGCTTCTAAGGGAGAGAGGAACCCCCTCCATGGAGGTCAGAGGAACCACCAGGCTTCAGAGGGTACTGACTGAGTCATTCAGAGGAAATGTCAACCCTACTGTAGGTGTGACTCTATATAAAAACTCTGGCGTCAGGTTAAAGACTCATCCCACAGTTCAACGTCTAGTTTTTATTTACATTTGGTTTGGTTGTCAACTAACATAAATTCAACAAAAAAATTATAACACAAATCACATCATTGGATTTAGGTTAAAAGTTGGGTGAAAAAAAGACAATGCCCTCATGTTGATGATTTTTGCAAATCCAATCAGTTTCCAATTTGATTCAACGTCATCACAGATTTTTGGGGTTAAAATGACATGGAAACAATGTTTATTCAAGCAGTTTTTGCATAGTGGAATGTCTGCTGTTGTGTTGTAGATAAATGAGCTTGAAGTTTGAAGAAGGTGACCAAATAGACATTGTAGTCATATTGGCAGTCACCTTACACCAGCGGTAAGTGTTCAGAAGCACTGAAAATCATAAATTCAACATCAAATAACATGGGTTGATAATCCATACACTCACTGTAGTTACCCTCTGACAGTATAATCCTTCTTTTTCCATTTCATAGGTGTTCCCAGCGATTTGTTCTCTGTTCTGCTCCAGAACAATTCAATGGTTTTGAAAACACACACACCTCTGTGCTTTTCCAGTAAGAGAATACTATACCATACGGCAACACACAGACTTTCCAAAGAATGTGATGGATGTGTTCCCCAAGGGAAAAAGCCATAGTACAAACTAACTGCCTATTGAGGAGGGATTTCCCAACAAAGCAGCCATGTACACACAGACTCTGGGAGTGGAATATGGATGGAAAAAGAAAGAAAAAAGGAAAGTATGTTTTTTAAAATTCTTTTAATGGGAGGGGAAAAGAAAAAAGCGAGAGTGGGCCATGAGGTTTCCCATAAATGTTAATGAAGGGCTTTTCCAGAAGAAGGAGTTTCTTTTTTCCTGCAGTACGAAACAAGGGGTCAGACAGACACTGATGTAACCAGTAGGGACCAGGGGTCCATCTAAAGGAGGAGGCAGAGAGGGAAGGAACTGGGCTATAAAGGGCTTAAGGCTTTACTAGGGACTGCTGGTTCACACTGGAACCACATAGAAATAAAGTGGTTGCGTCACGAAATTACACCTTATTCCGTTTATAGTGCACTACAATAAGGCCGCATAGGATTCTGGTCAACAATATTGCGCTTGCCAATATGGTGCCACTTCGGAAGCACAGTGTCTTTTCATCAACAGGATAAGCTTAAGTCCTCTGCAAGGAGCAGGGAACAACTTTAAAGCTGTAAAAGTTGAGTGCGAGGTCCCCGGTTTCTCAGACTAAATCCCTTTACAGTGTATAGACACTATAATCACTCCATTCTTCCTCGTAAATCAGTTCCTTTCAAATAGTCCCTCAGTTCATGGACACTCTTTGTCCGCATAAAACTCTCTCATATTATTTAAAAAACATATATTTGGGTCAAAAATTGGGTAAAACCAGTCCTATTATTTTGTTCCATTTATGTGGCTATAGCCGTTAGATTAATTATATGTATTGAAAAGCCAGAGCACAAGGTGAGCCTTCTATTTATAGATATAGAGTGAAGACTGCTGTAGAATGGACTGGAGGAGATCATTTCCAACTTGATAAGCCAATATGTGTGTGTGTGTGTGTGTGTGTGGCTGGCTTCTCACCAGCCACCTTCCAGGTTCTTTCTCTTGATTGGGTGGGTGTTTTGCTCCATGCATGACTCTCCAGTGTCAGCCCATTAAAACTGATTGAAACAGCCAGGCTTATAATAATCAGAATCTTCTGGCTCAGGGCTAATGTCAGGCAGATGAGTGTTTACAGAAAAATAGCTGAAGAGAAATGGAACAATGTTTATAGTTTCCCCCAGGCCTACAGGTCTTTTTATGTTCATCACAATTGTACATTATTATCTAGGCTGAAGCAGCTATGCTAAAATGCCTTTACAGTGAATCCTCAGAAAATGTATGTTAAATGAGTTATTGCTGTGAAGAGAGAATCAGGAAAACATTACTGTAAACACTTGAAAAAGTAATTTACTTCTCTACAGTCTGCTCAAAACTGACTCAAAAAGTACTGCTCAGTCTGCTCAAAACTGACTCAAAAAGTACACACACCAGCCATCTCTCCAGTCAGCCATCTCTTCAGTCAGTCAGTCAACCAGCCAGTTAAACAGTCAGCCAAACCGCCAGCCATCTAGCCTCAAACCAATTCACCACAGCCTGCTTCTGATTTCTCCTCTCTTTGTGATAGCAGCCTGCCAGGCAGCAGAAGAGCCAACCTGTCCAGCGGAGGGTCCGGAAGGCGAGGGTCCGGAAGGTGAGGTTCCGGAAGCCGAGGGTCCGGAAGGCGAGGGTCCGGAAGCCGAGGGTCCGGAAGCCGAGGGTCCGGAAGGTGAGGGTCCGGTTCATACCAGGGTGACAGGTGAGGTGGTTAGAACGGCCCCACTGAAGAACATCAGAGCGAACACAATCTGGAACAAACAGAGCATTACAAGGACCGTTACCCGGGTCAGGCTGGTTCTGCTGAGCCTGGCGGATACGAGACTTGATCTCCCAGGTGACGGCTGCAACGATGCAGGTGGGTGGCACAAATTACTTCTGGCTCGGTACCCGTGTTGTCGGTGTTGAACTGGCGAGAGAGGGCATCAGTCTTGGTATTCTTTGAACCAGGGCGATAAGTGAGTGTGAAATTTAATCTACCGAAGAACAAGGCCTACCTGGCTTGCCGGGAGTTCAGACTTTTGGTGGTCTGGATGTAGGACATTTTTAGGACATTTTTTATGGTCAATCCACACGATGAAGGGGGTTACAGAGCCCTCCAGCCAGGGACGCCATTCCTCCAGAGCCAGCTTAACTGCCAGGAGTTGCTGGTTTCTGAAGTCAAAATTCCTCTCTGCAGGTGAGAGCTTACAGGAAAAGAATGCACATGGGTGGACCATCTGACTAGAGGGGGAACGTTGAGATAGAACAGCACCTAACCCGGTGTCAGAGGCATCCACCTCGACGATGAACTGGAGTTCTGGGTCGGGCTGAGTAAGGACCAGAGCAGAGGTGAAGCGACGCTTGAGTTTCAGAAATGCTGCCTCTGCCTCAGGAGTCTAGTGGAACGAGGTGGAGGTGAGAGTGGTGAGAGGTGCTGCCAGACGGCTGTAGTTGCGAATGAAACGTCTGTAAAAATGTGCAAACTCCAGGAAACGCTGTAGCTGCTTCAGGTTAGAGGGCACAGGCCACTCTGTGACTGTCATTACCTTGGCAGGGTCCATACGTAACTGTCCCTGTGCAATAATATAACCCAGAAAAGACACTGTGGCAGCATGGTACTCACATTTTTCAGCTTTATCAAAAAGATTATTCTCCAACAGTCGTTGGAGAGCCTCAGGGTCCTTAGGGAAAACATCAGGATGTCATCTAAATAGGCAAAAATGAAGCTTCCAATCACATCCCTCAGCACATCATTGACTAGGTTTTGGTAAACAGCAGGGACGTTAGTAAGACCAAAAGGCATGACCAAATACTCAATGACCAAGTGGTGTGTTGAACGCAGTCTTCCACTGGTCCCCCTCTCTTATGCGGACAAGGTTTTAGGCATTCTGGAGGTCGAGTTTGGTAAACACCGTGGCACGATGGAGGGGGGCAAAAGCAGAGATGAGTGGCAAGGGGTACTTGTTCTTAACAGTGATATTATTCAGCCCACGGAAGTCTATGCACGGCCTCAGTGACCCATCCTTCTTCTTCATAAAGAAAAACCCAGCACCCACCGGGGAGGAAGTTGACTTGATAAGTCCTGCAGCCAGAGAATCCTGAATGTACCTCTCCATAGCCTCTTGCTCAGGACGAGAGAGGTTAAACAACTGGCTACTGGGGAGAGGAGCTCCAGGCTGGAGGTCAATGGTGCAGTCGTACGGCCGATGAGGCGTCAGCAACAGGGCGTGGTGCTTGCTGAACACAGGAGCTAGATCGTGATTGTGATACTCGGGAGGAACTGATGACGGTTCTGGAATGAACTGGGGCACAGACAAGGCGGGGGGAAGGGCAGAATGTAAACAATTAGTGTGACAAAATTAACTCCAAGTGGTTACCTTTCCAGCGGTCCAGTCAATCTGTGGGTTGTGTAGCTTTAACCATGGATGGCCAAGAACCAGGGGAGAGTAAGGACAGTCGATTATGTGGAAACTGATATTTTCCTGCTGATTTCAAGAGAGACACAGGATGACAGGGACGGTTCTCTCACAGACACAAGCAAGGAGCTATCCATTGAGAGCGTTGGCATCGAGGGGTGAGTGTGGGACAGTGTCCAGGCCCAACTGGGTAACGACACCTTGGTCCAGGAAGCTCTCCCCGGCGCCCGAATCGATGAGAGCAGACAGAGGAAAAGCCTGGCTCTGAGCAAGCGATTTGGTTCAACAGTATATCCCCCACTACTGCCAAGCCCCTTCTTTTGCTGGACGCAGGGAACAAGTGGAGACAAAGTGACCAACCTGGCCACAGTATAGGCAGCTCCTAGCACCGATTCCTCGTTGCCTCTCCTCTGGAGAGAGATGTGCCCGGTCGAGCTGCATGTGTTCAGGATCTGGACGAGCCTGGGGAAGGGATGCAGTCAGAGAAGGAGGACAAGGTACTGGAGAAGATGTTATGGGACATGCAACCCTACCTACTCTCCCTCCGACGCCCACGGAGACGGTTGTTGATGCGGATAGTGAGAGAGATAAGTTCATCAAGTCCATCAGGCTCATCCCTGGACAACTCGTCCTTGATGGTCTCCGTGATTGCATTCCGGAATGCTCCCTGAAGGGCCTCCTCATTCCTGCTACTTTCAGCGGCAAGGGTGCGGAACTCACATGCCATCTCAGTAACACTATGGGGGGCCTTAACGGAGGGACAGGAGTCGTTTAGCAGCATCCTTACCACAGACCGGGTGGTTGAAGACTTTCTTCATCTCCTCCGTGAATCTGGAGTAGGAGAAGCAGATGGGGGACTGTCTCTCCCACACCGCCATGGCCCAGGAAAGCACTGCTCCACAGAGGCAGCCAATCAGAAAGGAAATCTTGGCCCGTTCGCTAGCATAAGAGCAGGGCTGTTGCTCAAATACTAGTGAAAATTGTACCAAAAGGCTCTGCAAGCTCCGAGGTTGCCATCGTAACGCTCGGGAGTCGGAACAAACGGCTCCCGGAGCAGAGGAAAAGGACTTGGAACTGGTTGTGAGCTCTGGGCGAAGGGTCGGCCCTGTAGGTCAGACAGGCTCTGTGAAAACTCCTTAATGTGCTCCAGAAGGGTCTTCAGGGCTTGGTCATGTTGCTCGAGCAGGGTACCTTGGCCGACAAGGCTTTGGTGGAGAGTAGCTGGGTTAATTTCTTTGGCCAGATCGTACTGTTACGCAGAGTGGAACAGGGGAACCCAAGAGCAGACTCAGACGAGGAGACTGGGATGAAGTAACCAGGGTATTTATTGAAACACAAGGGGGAGATGGATTGCAGGTCAGGGAAAGCTCGGGCGGGTAGCTGGAAACCAGGTGCGGAGGCTGGAGCGAGAGGGGTTGAGACAGGGTAAGCAGGTCCGGAGGGGAATCCAAGGGAGTAGTAGAATGGGGAATCCAGGACAGAGCAGCAGAATGGGGAGATGTGGGACTGGAGACAGGGACCAGAGTCAGAGTAGGCAGAACTGGAGCGGAAAGGTAAACAGCATCAGGCAAGGAAAACAGGCACAACAGGATAACAGGATCTGAATAGTAACAAATGGCTAGAAACAGACTGACTGAGCAGAGATTACAATCTGGCAGCGTGATAGTGGCAGGGCTGAGTATTTGTAGAGGTCTTGATTATGGAACAGGTTGCAGCTGGTGGGGATCTGCTCTGACTCTAGCACACCTGTCTCCCCCCACACAATCACACACACACACAGAGAGGGAGAGGGATACGGAGAGGGAGAGGGAGAGGGAGAGAGTACTGAGGGAGTGGTGGCAGGTCAAGGAGTCATAGGATGAGCAGTAGAGGGCAATGCAGGAGCAGATGTGACAGGTACAAAGAAAATCAAAGAAATGCACACAAAGATAACCCCAACCCATTCCCCCCCTCAGTCCCCATCCACCCACCCGTATACTCCCTCCCCAAGCGGAAACCATGCTGAGAGTGTGGTGGTTGCCATCTTAGAGACAACATTTTTTTTTGCACCAGTGCTGCCTGCCAGCAGCAATCTTCTCTGATTGATTGACAGATGCATGGGGCTATCATCGTTAAGTAATAATTAAGTAATATAATAGAGCAAAACCTTGAATATTCATGCACTTCAAAAATAATTGTGTACCTTTGCCCCAGAAGCATTTAACTGCAGGGCACTCCAACATATGAAGGAATGTGTATACCTGGTTTAGGGGACACAGTGAACAGTTGGCAGATGGGGACAGTTTCATTGTAAAATGTTTCCTTGGTTTCAAATACAGTCTGTGAACAAATCTAAACCTAATATTAGGAAGATGGTCTTAATGTTTTGTCCACTTAGTGTTTATGATGACGGAGAGTGTCGCTCTCTCGCTTCATTTAACGGTTATGAAACTGGATCAGATTTTCAACTCCTTCCCACCCGTCTCCATCAACTGCTCCTTCATTTGATAACACACA
This sequence comes from Oncorhynchus masou masou, assembly GCF_036934945.1. Taxonomy (NCBI): domain Eukaryota; kingdom Metazoa; phylum Chordata; class Actinopteri; order Salmoniformes; family Salmonidae; genus Oncorhynchus; species Oncorhynchus masou. The sequence continues at coordinate 101,301,351 of NC_088235.1, forward strand.
GGGTTGTTCAAAAGCTCTTAAAATAACCCATTCCAGGGATTCTGAAAGGTTTGAGTTCATTGGATAAGGAATAGGAAAATAGCCTAGGGCTTATGCTTCAACATGGAAACGTTATCATGCTATGCAAGCATGTGTATCTACTTGTGTGTAAGCATATGTTTTGCTATGTGACTGTGTGCATTCCATGTGTCTATGTGCAGTCGTTTGCACATACTGAATGTCTGCATACATGATTGTTTGTGTGCATGGGCGATTGTACATATGTGTTGTGTTTGAGCACATCTCCCATATGGAAAAGAATTATGAACATCAAATAAGAATATTGTTTGGCAGAAACAGATTATTTGTACCCCAAAAAATCGAATAAGATTGTATATATGTTTTCTTATATGTCTGTGCTGTATTTGTATATGTGTTAACTTGTATACCTTATATGACAATCATAATTTAATACATGATTGTGGTGCATTTCATACAAAGATATGATATGACATACTTAAGACAAAATATATGAATTATATGAGTCAACAATTAATTTTTATAAGAAAAGTGTTATTCTGAGAATGTAACCTCTACAAAATAAATGCTTTTCTTATAGGACACTGTTGTTTTTTTAAAAGTCAACATATGAAAAACCATGACAATTACTTTAAGAAAAAATACTATATTTGTATATACATTTTCATGTATAAGTTTCCATGGTTAAGGCTGGGCAGCACCTCCTACTGGACAGTTGATTTATCTACAGCTACGCATTTGGTCTCCCATCCAGGGTTTTAACCAAGCCCAGTTGTACGTAGCTTTGATATTTGTCACTGACTACTACCGTGAAAATAATTTTTGAAAGATCACTACTTAGTAACTAAATAAATTCACTGCTGCTATCAAAACCATTACTTCTACCCCTTCTCATTTCTCCTCTGCCTCCTCCTCCTCCCCTCCCCTCCCGTTTTCAGTGGCAGGGAGAATAGTCAGGATCGAGGGAAAGATGAACGGAGCAAAGTGCAGAGAGATCCTTGATGAAAACCTGCTCCAGACTGCTGAGGACCTCAGACTGGGGGCGAAGGTTCACCTTCCAACATGACAACGACCCTAAGCACACAGCCAAGACAATGCAAGAGTGGCTTTGGGACAGGTCTCTGAATGTCCTTGAGTGGCCCAGCCAGAGTCCGGACTTGAACCCGATCGAACATCTCTGGGCAGACCTGAAAATAGCTGTGCAGCAACGCTCCCCATTCAATCTGACAGAGCTTGAGAGGATCTGCAGAGAACAATGGGAGAAAATCCCCAAATACAGGTGTGACAAGTTTGTAGCTTCATACCCAAGAAGACTTGAGGCTGTAATCACTGCCAATGGTGCTTCAACAAAGTACTCAGTAAAGGGCCTGAATACTTATGTTAATGTGATAGCTCTTACATTTATTGTTATTTTTTTGTACCTGTTTTTGCTTTGTCATTATGGGGTATTGTGTGCAGATTGATGAGGGAATTATTTTTTAAATCCATTGCAGAATAAGGCTGTAATGTAACAAAATGTGGAAAAAAATCAAGAGGTCTGAATACTTTCCGAATGCACTGTGTAAGACCTTACAAGGTTTAGCGTATGTTTTTTATATAATACATGCAACATTTCTGTTATGTCTAAATGTTTACCACCCATGTAAGTCAGATATTACAAGAATCTTCTATGAATCTTGTAAGTGTATTTGCTGCCAAATGCAAGTTCCAGTTAGAACATATAAGAATCTATATAGGCTGTTAGCATCCCAGTGTGTGTGTGTGTGGATGCATGGACTCAAACACACACAGTTGCTTTTCTGCAACGTTCAGGGCGCTGCTGTGGATTTAGCCTGGGGCTGATAGTGACAGGAAAGGATTGAGTTTGATTGAGTTAAAGCTACAACACAGAGGCTTAATTGAGTTAAAGCTAGAACACAGAGGCTTAATTGAGTTAAAGCTAGAACACAGAAGCTTAATTGATATCTGAGAATGATTTGAATTATGGAAGGAGAGAAAGAAAGGAGATATGGATGAGAGCGTGGGGAACATTTATTTTCACAATGACTGCAGTACTGCAGAAAGCAATTATATGGCATCTGCATTATGGAATGTTCCAGGAATACAGGAAAGGGAATTCATTAGGCTCGGTAATCAACCGCTCTGTGTGTCTCAGAGACTTAAGACATTCCTCTTATTGGAGCACATAATTACTGGCTGATGATAAAAAAGGAGTGAGAGAGAGAGTGAGTGAAAGAACAGTGGGGCTGTGGGCAGCAGGCGGCAATACCTCCTCCAGGGGCTGATTGAATGACCCTCCCTGGACATGATTTACTACACAACAGGGACCTGAGGTATGCACTGGCACACACACACACACCAGGGTTTCCATTAGGAAAATGTGGCATCAGGCATTTGACAGGTAGCATTTCAATTTACCGGACCCATATGCATTGGGTGCGTAACCTGATTAGGGCATCTACACACAGTGCTCAGAATGACAGAGGGGTTATTCATATTAACAGAGCATGCAAGACAAGGATGCAAGGATGTGCAGTCCTTCTTACAGAATTCTGATGAGCAGGCCTCCTGAGTGCTGCAGTGGTCTAAGACACTGCATAGCAGTGCTCGCTGTGCCACTAGAGATCCTGGTTCGAGTCCAGGCTCTGTCGCAGCCGGCCGCGACCAGGAGACCCATGGGTCGGCACAAAATTGTCCCAGTGTCGTCCGGGTTAAGGGAGGGTTTAGCTGGCAGGATGTCCTTGTCCCATCATGCTCCAGCGACTCCTGTGGCGGGCCGGGCACAGTGCACGCTGACACTGTCGCCAGGTGTACGGTGTTTCCTCCGACACATTGGTGCGGCTGGCTTCTGGGTTAAGCCGTAATTGTGTCAAGAAGCAGTGTAGCTTGGTTGGGTTGTGTTTCGGAGGACGCATGACTCTCAACCTTCGCCTCTCCTGTACGGGAGTTGCAGCGATGAGGCAAGACTGTAACTACCAATTGGGGAGAATAAGGGGTAAAAAAATCATTCTGATAAGCACTTTCAACATGTTAGAATAACAGTTCACATGTACTGTTCCTCCACCAAAAAGATGAGTAACGAACAGCAAAATCACTAGCCTATATCAATCTACTATACCCCCATAGTAGAACAGTTTACCTAGTCGATTGGTCAGCTTGTCTATAAAGAAATAACCTATTTCATACAAACTCTGGGAGAGTTGTGGGACGATAGATCACAAATTCATACAACCAGTTGGCCTAGTCTACATTTAAAAAACTTGAAAAAGCAAACGAGTCTGATGCATCTGATCAGAACGTTTAGCTTAAAATATTTATAAACTATTATGTCTTCAAATTATAAGCGCAGCAACACGCACAAGGCAGTAGGCTACGTGCAAATGTTCAGTATATAATGAAATTAGCGTGAAAACACCATTGTCAAAAGTGAGTGGTTTCATGTGACAGAGATGAAAATATACATTTGAAATGTAGAAAGAGGGGAGATTGCCCCCACGGATATGGTGTGATTTTGGCTAGGCTACTATGAAGCAAGGTAATATGTCATAAAATGTTGAGGTTTCAAACAATTAAGTACTGTATATGTTTTCAAAATGCATACTGCTTCCAGCTCATTGCAAATTGCATATGCATTTGAGCAGCTCTCGCGATAAGCATTACCAGTCAAATATTTTTACATCGACTGGTATTTTCATCAATGAATAGGCTAAAAAGCATTATTTCACAATGTTTTTTTCCCCCTTCTTCTCCTGGACAATTGACCGGCGAACAGAAACCCTGCCACATACACACTGCCACACAGACACACTGCCACACAGACACACTGCCACACACACACACTGCCACACACACACACTGCCACACACACACACTGCCACACACACACACTGCCACACACACACACACTGCCACACACACACACTGCCACACACACACACTGCCACACACACTGCCACACACACACACACTGCCACACACACACACACTGCCACACACACACACACACACACACACACACACACACACACACTGCCACACACACACACACACACACACACACACACACACACACACACACACACACACACACACACACACACACACACACACACACACACACACACACCAGGGGCAGAAGTTCTGGAACACATAGAACACGACACACATATGGTGCATAAGAGAACAAAACACAAAACATTGAACAACAGCTTTGGGATTCATTCCATCTCAATTCAGTCAATTAACAATTGAAAAATCTCTCTTATTTCGAATGAGGAATTCTGAACTGATTCTGAGTTGAGAAGGAGGTGATAACCCAACCCTGCTGGACAAAAAGAGATATTACAAAAAGAAGAAGCATAGAACACCCACAGATACAGCAACACCTTGGAAGGATCGGCACATATTTCTGCAGGAGGCCAAAACAAATGAAGGGTTGTTGATGCTTATACTCAAAAACTGAAAACACCAATTTTGTTAGGCTTTCCTGATGTGTTTACCAAAGACTGAGCTGGAAAAAACCCCCAAGTCTGTATTTTTACACACCACCAGCGAGCAGTCCAGAATTCCAGGATGCATATAGGGAATTAAGAGAAAACAATGAAGGATGTCTTCTACAAACTTGATGCTTTTCCCAGCCACGAATACCTCAGTTCGTCTCAATGCTGAAAAACAGATTCACTCTTGCTCTCGGCCGACCTGTGATTTGACCTTATAAGGGCTGAGAGGATGGCCAGGGGGGTGAACCTGTGTGGATTCAGGGCAGCATACCTCAACCACCTGGTGAAGCTGTTTTATCTTCCAGGAATGGTACCTCTCTAATCGCCACTGGTATAGAAAGGCTTAGCCCCAGGCAGATGCAACATGACACCAGTAGACATCCTAACATCTAATTCCAGGCAGCATCCCTCCTCCCATTCCATCAGCCACACACAGAGGAGGAATCATGTATCTCCTGGTGGGTTCTGGAACATTGCTGGAATTCTAAAGTAGTGGTCTAAACCCTCTCCTCTCTATGTGGGTTAGAGAGCAGCTGGTTGATGAAGGTCTTTAACACAGACTGACTCCCCCTGCAGGGCCATCTCGCTCTCTTTCTCTGGAAGATCTGATGTTGTTTGTGTTTTGTGTTCTAGAATCTCCTCAACCTTTCCAAGTTACAACATCTCAGAAGCCATGTTCTCTGGCTCGCTCAGCATGTTAAGTGATACTGTGGAAAGAGGAGGGAAGGAGGAGAGAAGATGAATCATTTTCTTTTCTACAGCTGAGAAAGAGAAATAGAAGAGGAAGGTGGGAACAGCTCCAGTTCTTTTGTGGGAGCAAGAAAGTCTTTGGGCGCTGTGCTTTGAGGCCTTCTCAAAGTGCCGGCCTAATGAATCTCAATTTCAGAGAAAAGGAAATAAAGGTCAGGAAGACAGATGATCTGCATGCTGCAGTTACAGTATGGCAATTCCACGATAACGGAATTACGCTTTGACTCAGCTTTTTTTCACTTTCAAATATTGTATATGCCCAAAAAAGTACATTGATTTCAAAGTTGAACAAAACATACAACTCTATGCACAATGACTATTTTTAAAAGTATCAAGTGAAAAATGTCTCAAAACTAATTTAGTGGAATAACTGTACAGATGCAAACTTTGGTAATGGAATTGTGGTAGAATCTCCGTCAGGTTTTTATGTGACCACGTTTTCCAAAAACTCTGTTAAGTATCTGCTCTGAATTAAGGTTCAAAGATGTCTGCAGAAATAATGAGGTGTCAGCTATGACATGGCACCCTGAGTTAGAAAAAATCTACTTTGGTTATTGATCAACATTAAGTGAAGTGGATTTACACTCGGTAACGGAATTACGGTAACGGAATTACGGTAACGGAATGACATCATGCGTCCCTGATCTGTACTACACAGAAATGCATCATTATGGATATGAATGTCATTCTCCTCATGTTTCACAAGTTTGGACAGTAGAATACAGTCCAGTAGCACGTGACCCAACTGTGGTTTGTGACTACTATGATTTCCCATTGTAGCCAATTCAGTTGCAGTAATTTCATTACAGATTTTTTGGTAATTCCGATCACTTAATAATTCATAAACAAAATTGATAGCAGTAAAATCACTATAACTAATTGGTAGGTCAACCATTACTTGTAACTTCTGTGAACGTTCATTATCCTCCATCATCAAGAGGGAGAGAAATTAGGAAATATCTTAAAAGTAATGGAATTACAAGGAACAAGGAAATATTTCAAACATTTACCCGAGGTAAACAATTTCTCCAATATGAAATATAAGCGTTGATATTAGTTGGCAAGGGTCTTTACATCACAATTATTGAGTTTTGATGTATTTCTGATACTTTTCAAGACTTTTTCTGGTAGATGTTTTCTAATACCCTTTTCCATCTGTTTATCCAGAAATCAAAGCCTTTACTTATGGCTAATGTTTAAGATGGAAAATGGTTTAAAAATATATCTTAGCCTTCATTTCCCCCAAACTATAAAAACTCTTAGCTTTCATTGGACACCCAATTTTATATGGTCCTATGAACTTCACATGCTGGTGTTCATGGGTCCTTTTCCATGAAAATGCCCAGTAGCAACAGCCACGATTTGAGCTCTATGACCGAACGATTTAATCCATGAAATATATCATCTGTGAAAGTTATACTCTTGTAATGGCGTGTTTTGCGACATGCTTTTCAAAGTCACCCTCACACAAAATCATTATGAGTCTATAGAAAAGCCAGTGATGTCATGTCTGTACACCTCCATGATAGCAAGCACCTGTGCTGGAACGCAGGTCAGGTAGTGCAGCGACATGGTTGAACTGGAGATACTGTACTAATATACAAACACTGACACATGAATCAGCTGCTTACTAAACCAGTAGAAATGGCAGGCATTTGTTTTGCTTTGAATTGTCAAAATGTTTTACCATGTAGGGGTGAGACAGCCAGCTACTGTGGAGCAGTCAACTTCTGCTACTGATGGGTCATATGGACACACGCAATAACACGCAACACACACACACACACACACACACACACACACACAAATCACACACATAGGCACACACACACATAAAAGGGCACGCACACACAACACGCATACAAAAGGCAGAGATAAGAGATGCTCTCTCCATACAGCACATCCTAAAGAGGCTCAGAGCAGAGGTCTGTGGTTAACGTCTTTGATAAGAGTATGTCCTCCCACTTGAGTTGCACTGCTGTGGCACTCTGTCACCCCTAGACACACACACCCCTTGTCAATCAATGTCTTGTGTGATGTCACCACTAGCCAATGTCTCGTATGTCAAACAAAGGTCACAGCACAGGCACACAGATCAGATCAGATGATAATGGTCAGGGTCTGGTCACTCTAAACCTATTCTTAGCTCACATGCTAAGGGCATGCGCTCATAAACCATCATGATGTAGACATGGACCACTCTCAACCACTCCATCCTTGGAGGCTGAGACCGCAGGCTGTGACCAAACCGCAGCAGCTTGCTACTATGACATCATCTAATCAGCATCTCGATCAGTGATACCATGATGCCAAAAAACAACCAATAAAGAACGAGTCCATCAACACAGAATGGCTTTATAATAAACTTGTGAAATGCAAAAAAGAACTGCAGGAACAGAATCACATGACGTAAACATGATTATTTAATCTAATGCAGTGGAATTCATAACAAATGTAACTTATAAAGCAACAAGAGTCTTTCAGTATTCAGTGGTGATTACAAGTGAAGGAGGAATGGATTTAACCACACTTGTCCTGGTTTTAGTTACAGTACCGTCCAGCTGGGTTGAGAGGAGGGGGTGGAGGGCTGGAGACAAATTGTTTTTCATTCACAAAGTACCCTAGATTAACTTCTGGTCTGTGTCCCAAATGGCACCCTATTCCATATATAGTGCACTATTATTGACTAGAGCCTTATGATAATAAGGTGCTATTTTGGAAACCGATCTGATGTGAGTTACTGTGCCAAGAGAGCATGACCAGCTCTAACAACTAAGTAGATACACTCACTGGCCACAGAGTGGAGAGAAGCTCTGACAGCATCGTTCTCCTTCCTTAGTTTAGACATCCAAGCAAAACTATTTATAATCCCCATTAAACTTTGTTATGGGGTTTGGCTGATTTGATTGAGGAATTTTCCCTCGTATCACCCAATGATGTCATAGGAACATGATTGGAGGTCTCCCCTCATGGAAGGAACATTGAGCTGAGCGGAACGTTTGTTGAAGGAAAATGTGGATATCTCTGCCAGAGATGAGGGAAGAATGACCAGAAATGGGTCTGTAATGATTTAACTCTTCCTCCTATTCAAATCTTCTCCAAATAATTAAAAAGAATTCCCATTACAAAAGTCTTTCCTGAACTCCAAGATTCACAAATTAATATCTATAATCAAAAACATTTCCTTTGCAGGGGATGTAGGAAATGACTGTAGAAATCACTGGTTTGAATGGTTAAGGCCAGGGATGATTTCAAGGGTTTACTGTTAACCTACATTACATGGACTTGCTCCTACCTATCTCTCTGATTTGGTCCTGCCATACATACCTACACGCTACAGTCACAAGACGCAGGCCTCCGTATTGTTCCTAGGATTTCTTAGCAAACAGCTGGAGGCTTTCTATTATAGAGCTCCATTTTTATGGAAAGGTCTGCCGATCCATGTGAGAGACGCAGACCAGGTCTCAACGTTTAAGTCTTTACTGAAGGCTCATCTCTTCAGCGGGTCCTATGATTGAGTGTAGTCTGGCCCAGGGGTGCGAATGTGAACGGCAAGGCACTGGAGTGATGTACCACCCTTGCTGTCTCTGCCTGGCCGGCTCCCCTCTCTCCACTGCGATTCTCTACCGCTGACTCTATTACGAGGGCTGAGTTACTAGCTTGCTCACGCTCTCCCACATCATCCCTAGGAGGGCCAGGCTTTTTTCTTCTTCGCTATACTCGATTTGATTGGGATGAGTCACTGACGTGATCTTCCTGTCCAGATTTGCAACGCCTCGGGCTCTTGTGGTGGGGGACGATCTTCGTGGGCTATACTCTGCCTTGCCTCAGGGTAGTAAGTTAGTGGTCTGTTGATATTCCTTTGGTGGTGTGGGGTGGTGATTTGGCAAAGTGGGTGGGGTTATATCCTGCCTGGTTGGCTTTGGATGGGGCCAGTGTCTCCCAACCCCCCTAGAATAGTCTATGTGCCTATCTGTTGTAATTCTCCAGTCTTACCTGGTGTCCTGTGTGATCTTAAGTATGCTCCTCGATTTCTCCTCTCTCTCTGTGGTGGCAGAGGATCTCCTCGCTACTCTCCTCTTCATAGCCATTCTGGCTCCTGTTCCTAAACTCTGTGTTGCCCTTTTGGTGGATCCCTGTGAACAGTTCCCCTCTCTACTTGTTTTTACCCCCTTTTGAGTTTTTCTGAAGTCCCCAGTCCACCTGGTCGTGCTGCTGATACAGTTTCTGCTGTTCTGTCTGTGGCTATTGAACCCTGACCTATTCACTGGATGTGCTACCCTGTCCCGGACGTGCTCTTTCGACCCCCTCTCCCTCTCGACCTCTGAATGCTTGGCTATGAAAAGCCAACTGACATTTACTCCTGAGGTGCTGAAACGTTGCACCCTCTACAACCACTGTGATTATTATTTTACACTGCTGGTCATCTCCACCAGGCAGAGCCAGAAGAGGACTGGCCACCCCTCAGAGCCTGGTTCCTCTCTAGGTTTCTTCCTAGGTTACTGCATTTCTTGGGAGTTTTTCCTATTCACCGTGCTTCTACATCTGCATTGCTTGCTGTTTGGGGTTTTAGCCTGGGTTTCTGTATAAGCACTTGTGATATCTACTGAGGTCAAAAGGGCTTTAGAAATACATTTTAATGACTGAACTGAGAGGGAGGATAGAGGAGTGAGTGGCATGCAGAATGCCTGTCTCTATTCAAACACAATCTCAAGATGTTGAATATTTTATGTTCCAATTTCCATTATCCTCCTTAGTGGCGCAGCAGTCTAAGGCACTGCATCACAAAGCAAGAGAAGTCACTGCAGTCCCTGGTTCGAATCCAGGTTGCATCACATCTGGCCATGATTGGGAGTCCCATAGGGTGGTGCACAATTGGCCCAGCGTCGTCCTGGTTTGGTCGGGGTAGGATGTCATTGGAAATAAGAATTTGTTTTTAACTGACTTGCCCAGTTAAATAAAGGTTCAATAAAAAAAAAAGTAAAATCCTTGAGTGGGAATTGAAATTGCAAAGGAAGAAAATAGCACTTTCATTACCAAGGACAACTCAAACACACACACACACACACACACACACACACACACACACTCACTCACGCAAACACACACTCAAGCAAACACACACACTCAAGCAAACACACACACACAAACTCTATCCAAAGTGAGGAAACATTCAAACCTGACTATGTAGTTGGGAATTAAGCTTTTACGAAGCCACATTGTGAACAAACTATTCTAAGAAATGGTGATTAATGTGCCACCGATGATCAGACATGGCAACATGGCAGAGGGCACCATATCAGGTATGGTGACTAAGGGCACCCTATCAGGTATGATGACTAAGGGCACCATATCAGGTATGGTGACTAAGGGCACCCTATCAGGTATGATGACTAAGGGCACCATATCAGGTATGATGACTAAGGGCACCCTTACAAAGACACTTGTTTTGCTTTTCTGTGGTCGACCCCAGTTGTGGTTTTGTGGTCACTAGTAAATAACCATCTGAGGAGTCATCTACACCTTATCCTTCAGCAATGGAGACCTTCTGGTGGTTACTGCACTCCTTACATGGTCAAGCAGTGGTACCCTGGTCAGCCATTCCACATGGTCAATCAATCTAGGGAACGTTAGTTAGAAGGGGGTGCCCCACGGGGATTATGAAGATGGTTGAGTCATATCCCAAGCTGGGACCAAGCAGGAAATGATGATGGCTAAGGGGTCTAAGGGACATTCCCGCGGAGGCCTGGATGCCAGCAATATTCCAGCTTGGAAGTGCGTGGCATTCCGAATTTGTGTGGGTCTCTTTCTGGAGTGTACCGCAGCACATCTATGAAGACGACGCAAGACCTGGAATGGAATGGACTGATGTCATCCTGCTGGTCAGCTGATAGAGGCTCTGAGGCACCAATAAACTAGAGCGTGTGTGCGGCTAAACAATCATGATCAAACTACATCGAACAAAAATATAAATGGAACATGTAAAGTGTTGGTCCCATGTTTAATGACCTGAAATAAAAGATCCCACAAATGTTCCATATACACAAAAACCTATTTCTCTAAAAATGTGTTTTAATCCCCATTAGAGAATATTTGCCCTTTGCCAAGATAATACATCCACCTGACAGGTGTGGCATACCAAGAAGCTGATTAAACGGCGTGATCATTACAAAGGTACACCTTGTGCTGGGGACAATAGAAGGCCACTTTTACAAAATGTGCAGTTTTGTCACACAACACAATACCACAGCTATCTCAAGTTTGAGGGAGTGTGAAATTGTCATGCTGACTGCATAAATGTCCACCAGAGCTGTTGCCAGAGAATTGAATGTTTATCTCTCTATCATAAGCCGCCTCCAACGTAATTTTAGAGAATTTGGCAGTACATCCAACCGGCTTCACAACTGCAGACCATATGTATGGCGTTGTGTGGGTGAGCGGTTTGCTGATGTTAACGTTGTGAACAGAGTGCTGGTAGTGGGCTTATGGTATGGGCATAAACTATGGACAACAAACACAATTGTATTTTATCAATAGAAATTTGAATGCACAAACATACCTTGGCGAGATCCTGTATTCCCAGTTATGTGAAATCCATAAATAAGGGCCTAATTTATTTATTTCAATTGACTGATTTCCTCATATGACCTGTAACTCAGTAAAATATTAGAAATTGTTGCATGTTGCGTTTATATTTTTGCTCAGTATACATTGTGCTATAACACAACTGTAAATATCAATGCCAGGAGTTTCTTAAAGGGGATGTGCTGTTAGTGATGATGTACTGTTGATGTCTTAAAGGGATGTGTAGCTACTAGCTACTGAGCACATAAACCATTCTGAAAATACGAATTAGAGGGGAATATTGGGACATGAAATACTACATTAGATGAATATGAGTTAGACTTTCTGACACTGAGTATTTTCAGTAAAAATTCTGAAGAGCATATAAAAGCAGACATGCTGTCACAGGACAGGAATGTAAGAATTGAGTGGAACACTGTGGGAAAGGCTGCCGGCCGGGCTGGGTGTACTGCTCTCTGCTCCTCTTTGGCATTGGACAGGTGTGTTGCTCTGCTCAGGACAGGACAGGATGGAACATTCCCTGCCAATCACCACCAAGCCTTTTAACACCTCCTCCCCGTGCCCACCGAACGCAGCCAATCAGAGTGGTACAGTGGTAAACAGGTAGGAAAGAACAGTCGTAAATCACAATTCTCTCTGAAAAACAGTTGCAAGAAAATGTAAAAGAGAGAGAGAAAGGACGGAGTATTTTGGAAGATAAATATATTTTTCCAGGCATGCTTCTGTCATTATCATTCCTGAAGTAGCTCATGTTTGAAATCAGTGGGCCGTGGAACATCGAGCAGAGCTCGCTCCACACCGAGGGGACCATGGGGGAGGGCTAATGGGGAAATCAGGTGCTCTGACTGGGGCTACATCGCTGCCAGAGGGCTTTCTGGAGTTTCTGACCTTAATCTCTCTCCTGACCAGCGTTCAGCTATGTCTGTCAGTCTAGCTAGGTCTCTTCACCCACTCGATCTCTCAGTCTAAATACCTTGGTCTGTCTTTCTCTTACTGTCTGTCTTCCATTCAGCCACGTCTTCCTGTCTTGGCTGTGTTTTTGTCCGACGGAGGGAGTTATGGAAGAGGCAGGTAGATAGGGAAAGCAGAGTAGCCAATAGGCTTCAGGCTTTCACGCAATGATATCATCTTCATACCTTCTCACAGACAGGGTGGGAGGTCAATGGGTAGTGTTTGGGGGAGGAGGGGAGTGGAGATATGGTCAGATCAGAGGAGAAAGACTCACGTTACCTGATGGTGTGTGGACAGGCTGGGCTTCTCCCTCCCATACACACATGCCAGGAGGAACATGAGTTGCACCATTTACAGTGTATGACGCCATACACAGGCCATGTGTATGTGCGTGAGAGTGTGTGTATGTGTATGTGTTTGTGTTTGTGAGTGTAAATGTGTGTACTGTATATATGTGTTTGTGTATGCAACAGGTCCAATCTAAGTTCACACAGAAGGTCAGCATTGTAGGAGTGTTTCTGTAACATGAGCACCCAGCTATCCCACTAATCAGGGCCCAGTATGCACAGCTAGGCAGATACTACAAAGTGTTTTTCAGAGTTCTTAACAGCCTGGCCATGTTAGAGTACCTCAAAAATGACTCCCTCACTGCTAAAATGCTGACTCCCTACTACAGTACAGCAGTGGTCAGGTCAACTCCCATGTCATATCTCAAAGGCTTCACAACCTCTTTGTTTCTACAATGTTTACTACCGCCTTATGTCCATATTGTCACATTCCTGAAGCACATTAACATCATCTTAACCACCACGACCCAGCCTTATGACAACAAAGTAAAGCCTTTCTCTGTAACACCTCTGAAAGGGCAACCCATCGAAGTTATTACCCTGCCAGTGTCCGCCATTTCCTGCACTGTTGCCATTATGCTGCCTTCCAGTGATCTCTCTGCCTCCCTCCCTTTCTCTCTCTCTCTCTCTCTAAACCATTAGGGCGTGGGTAAATAAGAAGATCATTTACAATCTCAGAGTGCTACAACCGTCTAATATACACATGTCAGAGCGAACCACAAAGCATGAAGAGGTCCATTATATATTCATGAATACAAGGCCTACGTCGGCACTCACACATGCACCCACACACACACGCCATCCAGCTTAAATTAACAAAGTGATGGGGAATAAGTGGAATAGCAAATGCCTTTTGAAAAAAGTCACATAATGGTTTTAATAATGAAAGTCTTTGTGTAGATTAAATGGAACCTGACACAGTGACAGAACATTTCTCAAAGCCCTGGAGCTGAGCGGGCTGTTGAGAATCTCTCATGGACTGGTACAGGTAACCTGGCCTCGTTTAATACAACATGTCAAAGTGTCAGGAGCCACAATGCACTGCGTCCATAAATCTCGCTCTGCGGCAATACATCAGCATCTACTGGGAACAAAGCAAAAAACAGGTCGAGGAAATAACACAAAGCTCAACCTCATCTATTCTCCTCCAGGCTCAAATCGACTTTTGGCCATTATTCATAGTAGTACACAGGGAATCATAGTACATGTGGCGGCAATGGACATCCTCAGTCTGATTCAAGTTCATCTCATCCAGTAGTATGGTCTTCTAATAGCATAGTTGGCCTAATAACAAACATTACTACTAATAATACGGATGGATATGATATACTAGATTATTCATTCAGGCATTATAGGACACTTGACAACTCTTGAATATGAATAAACCACATTAGTTACAAGCTACATCACAGAAGATTACTGAGCAGAGTGGGTTTGATGGTGAGATTATAATGAGTTGTGACTTTGGGATAACAAGCCGGCTTGGACTATTTGAAGTGACACAACTACTCTAGTAAAGGTTCTTTTTAAACCTCAGTTTGCCCTCAGAAGGTGAGGCAGGTGTGACAAGCTCTATTAGAGGATGGTTGGCAGTGATAGTCTCTGTTCCTCAGAGCGTACAGTAGAGAGGAAGTCTTTTTATAAAAGCATTATTAATCCTTCCTAAAAATATAAATAAAAAATTGAGGGAGCAAACAGTGATGAAGATAATCCAGACATGTATTATGCTTGAAGTGGAACACCCCACACACCCTGCCAAGCAGAGTTTTTACTAGATAGGATACAGCTCTGCCAAACAGGTACAGACAAAAAGACACACAACATGCAATTAAAATGAACCTTACAAATAGCAGTGTTGGGCGATTTAGAAAGCCAGTCAGTCAATAAATAATATAATAATATTCATAGGAAAGGTTCATCTTTAGCTCACAATCTGTGGATAATATACGATTAGAAAGGTAAAAAAAATTGTAAAACATGACAGCACAATTGAAAAATATATGGCACATGGAAACCAAACGAAGGTGGTCTATGGTGATAGGTGGGATGGGCTGAGAGTGTCTGAGGGTTGGGAATAAAGAGCTTATGTTTGGTCATGTACTACTGTTATGTGACTGCTTTATGTAAAAGTACCATGTATGTAAAATGTATATGCAAAATGTATATGTAAAATGTATGTATATGTAGCAAAAAATCTTTAAACAAAACTAAGATATTTGTCTTCCGAAGAGCAGGGGTGGTGGAGGGGTTAATACATTTTTTTAAAAAGAATAAAAAAAGACACACACCACACCTGAAACACAAGATTCAGACATAGATAAACATTAAACATGCACAGACTCAGACAGATACTGTCAGATAGACACAGACACTAGACAGATACTGTCAGATAGACACAGACACTAGACAGATACTGTCAGATAGACACAGACACTAGACAGATACTGTCAGATAGACACAGACACTAGACAGATACTGTCAGATAGACACAGACAGATACTGTAGGATAGACACAGACACTAGACAGATACTGTCAGATAGACACAGACAGATACTGTCAGATAGACACAGACACTAGACAGATACTGTCAGATAGACACAGACACTAGACAGATACTGTCGAATAGACACAGACAGATACTGTAGGATAGACACAGACACTAGACAGATACTGTCGGATAGACACAGACACTAGACAGATACTGTAGGATAGACACAGACACTAGACAGATACTGTAGGATAGACACAGACACTAGACTGATACTGTCGGATAGACACAGACACTAGACAGATACTGTCGGATAGACACAGACACTAGACAGATACTGTCGAATAGACACAGACACTAGACAGATACTGTAGGATAGACACAGACACTAGACAGATACTGTCGAATAGACACAGACACTAGACAGATACTGTCGAATAGACACAGACACTAGACAGATACTGTAGGATAGACACAGACACTAGACAGATACTGTCGGATAGACACAGACACTAGACAGATACTGTAGGATAGTCACAGACACTAGACAGATACTGTCGAATAGACACAGACACTAGACAGATACTGTCGAATAGACACAGACACTAGACAGATACTGTAGGATAGACACAGACACTAGACAGATACTGTCGGATAGACACAGACACTAGACAGATACTGTAGGATAGACACAGACACTAGACAGATACTGTCGAATAGACACAGACACTAGACAGATACTGTAGGATAGACACAGACACTAGACAGATACTGTAGGATAGACACAGACACTAGACAGATACTGTCGAATAGACACAGACACTAGACAGATACTGTAGGATAGACACAGACACTAGACAGATACTGTAGGATAGACACAGACACTAGACAGATACTGTAGGATAGACACAGACACTAGACAGATACAGTAGGATAGACACAGACACTAGACAGATACTGTAGGATAGACACAGACACTAGACAGATACTGTAGGATAGACACAGACACTAGACAGATACTGTAGGATAGACACAGACACTAGACAGATACTGTAGGATAGACACAGACACTAGACAGATACTGTCGGATAGACACAGACACTAGACAGATACTGTAGGATAGACACAGACACTAGACTGATACTGTAGGATAGACACAGACACTAGACTGATACTGTCGGATAGACACAGACACTAGACAGATACTGTCGAATAGACACAGACACTAGACAGATACTGTCGAATTAACACAGACACTAGACAGATACTGTCGAATAGACACAGACACTAGACAGATACTGTCGAATTAACACAGACACTAGACAGATACTGTAGGATAGACACAGACACTAGACAGATACTGTCGGATAGACACAGACACTAGACAGATACTGTAGGATAGTCACAGACACTAGACAGATACTGTCGAATAGACACAGACACTAGACAGATACTGTCGAATAGACACAGACACTAGACAGATACTGTAGGATAGACACAGACACTAGACAGATACTGTCGGATAGACACAGACACTAGACAGATACTGTAGGATAGACACAGACACTAGACAGATACTGTCGAATAGACACAGACACTAGACAGATACTGTAGGATAGACACAGACACTAGACAGATACTGTAGGATAGACACAGACACTAGACAGATACTGTCGAATAGACACAGACACTAGACAGATACTGTAGGATAGACACAGACACTAGACAGATACTGTAGGATAGACACAGACACTAGACAGATACTGTAGGATAGACACAGACACTAGACAGATACAGTAGGATAGACACAGACACTAGACAGATACTGTAGGATAGACACAGACACTAGACAGATACTGTAGGATAGACACAGACACTAGACAGATACTATAGGATAGACACAGACACTAGACAGATACTGTAGGATAGACACAGACACTAGACTGATACTGTCGGATAGACACAGACACTAGACAGATACTGTCGAATAGACACAGACACTAGACAGATACTGTCGAATTAACACAGACACTAGACAGATACTGTCGAATAGACACAGACACTAGACAGATACTGTCGAATTAACACAGACACTAGACAGATACTGTAGGATAGACACAGACACTAGACAGATACTGTCGAATAGACACAGACAGATACTGTCGAATAGACACAGACACTAGACAGATACTGTCGAATAGACACAGACAGATACTGTCGAATAGACACAGACACTAGACAGATACTGTCGGATAGACACAGACACTAGACAGATACTGTCGAATAGACACAGACAGATACTGTCGAATAGACACAGACACTAGACAGATACTGTCGGATAGACACAGACACTAGACAGATACTGTCGAATAGACAGACACTAGACAGATACTGTCGAATTAGCACAGACACTAGACAGATACTGTAGGATAGACACAGACACTAGACAGATACTGTCGAATAGACACAGACAGATACTGTCGAATAGACACAGACACTAGACAGATACTGTCGAATTAACACAGACACTAGACAGATACTGTCGAATAGACACAGACACTAGACAGATACTGTCGAATAGACACAGACACTAGACAGATACTGTAGGATAGACACAGACACTAGACAGATACTGTAGGATAGACACAGACACTAGACAGATACTGTCAGATAGACACAGACACTAGACAGATACTGTCGGATAGACACAGACACTAGACAGATACTGTCGGATAGACACAGACACTAGACAGATACTGTCGGATAGACACAGACACTAGACAGATACTGTAGGATAGACACAGACACTAGACAGATACTGTAGGATAGACACAGACACTAGACAGATACAGTAGGATAGACACAGACACTAGACAGATACTGTAGGATAGACACAGACACTAGACAGATACTGTAGGATAGACACAGACACTAGACAGATACTGTAGGATAGACACAGACACTAGACAGATACTGTAGGATAGACACAGACACTAGACAGATACTGTCGGATAGACACAGACACTAGACAGATACTGTAGGATAGACACAGACACTAGACAGATACTGTAGGATAGACACAGACACTAGACTGATACTGTCGGATAGACACAGACACTAGACAGATACTGTCGAATAGACACAGACACTAGACAGATACTGTCGAATTAACACAGACACTAGACAGATACTGTCGAATAGACACAGACACTAGACAGATACTGTCGAATTAACACAGACACTAGACAGATACTGTAGGATAGACACAGACACTAGACAGATACTGTCGAATAGACACAGACAGATACTGTCGAATAGACACAGACACTAGACAGATACTGTCGAATAGACACAGACAGATACTGTCGAATAGACACAGACACTAGACAGATACTGTCGGATAGACACAGACACTAGACAGATACTGTCGAATAGACACAGACAGATACTGTCGAATAGACACAGACACTAGACAGATACTGTCGGATAGACACAGACACTAGACAGATACTGTCGAATAGACAGACACTAGACAGATACTGTCGAATTAGCACAGACACTAGACAGATACTGTAGGATAGACACAGACACTAGACAGATACTGTCGAATAGACACAGACAGATACTGTCGAATAGACACAGACACTAGACAGATACTGTCGAATTAACACAGACACTAGACAGATACTGTCGAATAGACACAGACACTAGACAGATACTGTCGAATAGACACAGACACTAGACAGATACTGTAGGATAGACACAGACACTAGACAGATACTGTAGGATAGACACAGACACTAGACAGATACTGTCGGATAGACACAGACACTAGACAGATACTGTCGGATAGACACAGACACTAGACAGATACTGTCGGATAGACACAGACACTAGACAGATACTGTAGGATAGACACAGACACTAGACAGATACTGTAGGATAGACACAGACACTAGACAGATACTGTAGGATAGACACAGACACTAGACAGATACTGTCGGATAGACACAGACACTAGACAGATACTGTAGGATAGACACAGACACTAGACAGATACTGTAGGATAGACACAGACAGATACTGTCGAATAGACACAGACACTAGACAGATACTGTCGAATAGACACAGACAGATACTGTCGAATAGACACAGACAGATACTGTCGAATAGACACAGACACTAGACAGATACTGTCGAATAGACACAGACAGATACTTTTGAATAGACACAGACACTAGACAGATACTGTCGGATAGACACAGACACTAGACAGATACTGTAGGATAGACACAGACACTAGACAGATACTGTCGGATAGACACAGACACTAGACAGATACTGTCGGATAGACACAGACACTAGACAGATACTGTAGGATAGACACAGACACTAGACAGATACTGTAGGATAGACACAGACACTAGACAGATACTGTAGGATAGACACAGACACTAGACAGATACTGTCGGATAGACACAGACACTAGACAGATACTGTAGGATAGACACAGACACTAGACAGATACTGTAGGATAGACACAGACACTAGACAGATACTGTCGGATAGACACAGACACTAGACAGATACTGTAGGATAGACACAGACACTAGACAGATACTGTAGGATAGACACAGACACTAGACAGATACTGTAGGATAGACACAGACACTAGACAGATACTGTCGAATTAACACAGACACTAGACAGATACTGTCGAATAGACACAGACAGATACTGTCGAATAGACACAGACACTAGACAGATACTGTCGAATTAACACAGACACTAGACAGATACTGTCGAATAGACACAGACAGATACTGTCGAATAGACACAGACACTAGACAGATACTGTCGAATTAACACAGACACTAGACAGATACTGTAGGATAGACACAGACACTAGACAGATACTGTCGAATAGACACAGACACTAGACAGATACTGTCGAATAGACACAGACAGATACTGTCGAATAGACACAGACACTAGACAGATACTGTCGAATTAACACAGACACTAGACAGATACTGTAGGATAGACACAGACACTAGACAGATACTGTAGGATAGACACAGACACTAGACAGATACTGTCGAATAGACACAGACACTAGACAGATACTGTCGAATAGACACAGACAGATACTGTCGAATAGACACAGACACTAGACAGATACTGTAGGATAGACACAGACACTAGACAGATACTGTAGGATAGACACAGACACAGACAGATACTGTCGAATAGACACAGACACTAGACAGATACTGTCGAATAGACACAGACACTAGACAGATACTGTCGGATAGACACAGATACTAGACAGATACTGTCGGATAGACACAGATACTAGACAGATACTGTCGGATAGACACAGACACTAGACAGATACTGTAGGATAGACACAGACACAGACAGATATTGTCGAATAGACACAGACACTAGACAGATACTGTCGAATAGACACAGACACTAGACAGATACTGTCGGATAGACACAGATACTAGACAGATACTGTCGGATAGACACAGACACTAGACAGATACTGTAGGATAGACACAGACACAGACAGATACTGTCGAATAGACACAGACACTAGACAGATACTGTCGAATAGACACAGACACTAGACAGATACTGTCGGATAGTGCCAGTTGGTATTAGATAGAATGTCCGTCTGCCTGTGTGGAAAAACAACCTGTGGTTCCCTAGGTTACCCCATTGGCTCACAGCCACAACTTTACCCTTTTCAAATGCAATTTTCTTGTTGTCTGCTTGCTGTAGTGAATTACAAATCTATACCGATCAAAAATATAAAACGCAACATGAAACAATTATACTAAGTTTCAATTCATATAAGGAAATAAGTCAATTGAAATGAATTCATTAGGCCCTAATCTATGGATTTCACATGAATGGGCAGTGGCACAGTCATGCGTGGGCTTGGGAGGCCCACCCACATGGGAGCCAGGCCCACCGACTGGGAAGCCAGGCCCAAACAAGTTTTCCCCACAAAAGGGCTTTGTTACAGACAGAAATACTCCTGAGGTTCATCAACTCTCTGGGTGGCTGGTTTCAGACGATCTTGCAGGTGAAGAAGCCGGATGTGGAGGTCCTGGGCTGGCATTGTTACACGTGGTCTGCGGTTGTGAGGCCAGTTGGACGTACTGCCAAATTCTTTAAAACGACATTGAAGGTGGATTATGGTAGAGAAATTAACATTAAATTATCTGGAAACAGCTCTGGTGGACATTCCCGCAGTCAGCATGCCAATTGCACGCTCCCTTAAAGACATCTATTGTGTTGTGTGACAAAACTGCATATTGTAGAGTGGCATGTTGTCCCCAGCACAAGGTGCACCTGTGTAATGATCATGCTGTTTAATCAGCTTCTTGATATGCCACACCTGTCAGGTGGATGGATTATCTTGGCAAAGGAGAAATGCTCACTAACAGATTTGTGCACAAAATTTAAGAGAAATAAGCTTTTTGTGAGTATGGAAAATTTCTTGGATCTTTTATTTCAGCTCATGAAACATGGGACCAACACTTTACATGTTGCGTTTATATTTTTGTTTAGTGTACATTTAAGAAAAGTACAGCATGTCTAAAGATTACTTCTAAACATTGCCTGCTCCCGAGAATTCTCACTACTTAGAAAAACATTATATTGTAGGGCTTCTCTCATGCCCCTTTTCACGACAGTGCTCGCAGCCACGTGAGTGAGTGCTAGCTAGCTACCAAACGGAACATTAAGCTAGCCAAGACCAACAACACAAAAACATGTACTACACAACTACAAGGAGTGAGTGGAGTTACAAATGGACTATACTAGACAAGATAAATGTCTTACCTGTGATGAAATGTTTTCCACACACATAAGCTACTTGGACACCGGGTCATCACATTTCCCACACCGAATAGCCTGAAGTCACAGAGCTCTTCTCACAAGCTCATTGTGATCCATAGGTCAGGATTTCTGACATGGTTACATGTACATTGAACAACACAGCAACTTTTCGGCATATTTTGTTATTTCTGTATAACAAAAAATGTACAGAGAAGTTGGCTCTTTTACAATGGGGGTCAATAGGAAAGAATGTTTTACCCAATTTGTGGGCGTGGTCAATGAGAAATCCTTATCATGACATGAATGTGGACTCAGGAGCATAGACAGACACAAACATTGTCCTCATGGTGTCTGTCTGTGTGGAATTGGCTGTGTGTGTGTGTGTGACCGGGTCTCTCTCTGTGTGGCGATGTCTCCGATTCAGGCCCCAGAGGTAATTAGGCAGATTAATGAAGCACTGGGCAGCAGCTCTAAACGCCTCGGACAGCTCCAGGGACATAACATTCAGGAGCCATGTGTGTATGAGTGTCTGTGTCTAGGTGTGTGTGTGACAGCATGGCAGGCACTTTGGGAACTGCTATGATTGGCCCACGGCCACCTCGTCTCCCCGTCCCGAGCTAAGGTGTCCCGTCCTCTGCCTGCCCTGGTCTGGGCCAACAGGAAGCACGCATTAAGCTCTGCTCATTACTGCATGTGCCTGGACAGGACTGTGTGTGTGTGTCTATGAGAGAAAGTCTGTGTGCATGTGTGTCTGTGTGTGTGCATGTGTGAAAGATTGTGCATGTATTTGTTTGTGTGTGTTTTTGTCTATGTGTGTGTCCATGACTGAGGCAAAGAGTACGTGAATGATTGGATTTGTTTACGCAAGACTGTGTGTGTGTGTGTGTGTTCCTCCCTGACTGTATCTGTGAAATAAAAGGGATTAGAGCGAAAGCAAAACATAAGCAGTGCCACGGCAGGGCCAGTCCTGTTGTCCAACATGCGAGGAAGAAGCCCAGCGTGCTCCACACATGCGGTTCACACACTCCTCCCCAGTCCCTGGTCCTCAACCTCAGCCAGGGCATGGATACAAACAGTAGGAGCATCACGGGTGGTTTGGATGAGTGTATTCTGAGTTATAGTACTGCTATTGGAGAGACTGCTGAGTGAGTCCACATTCTCTGTGGTCTACCAGAAGAACGGAGCAGAAACGTGACCTGCTCTTGGTAATATGTCCATGTAGGTAGTTAGTTATTAAAGTGTTAAGAGTTATTAAAGTGACTATGCATAGATAATAACAGAGTTGCAGCAGCGTAGTCCGGGGGGGGGGGGGCAATGCAAATAGTCTGGGTAGCCATCTGATTAGCTGTTCAGGAGTCTTATGGCTTGGGGGTAGAAGCTGTTTAGAAGCCTCTTGGACCTAGACTTGGTGCTCCGGTACCGCTTGCCGTGTGGTAGCAGAAAGAACAATCTATGAATAGGGTGGCTGGAGTCCTTGACAATTTTTAGTGCCTTCCTCTGACACCGCCTGGTATAGAGGTCCTGGATGGCGGGAAGCTTGGCCCCAGCGATGTCCTGGGCTGTAAGCATTACCCTCTGTAGTACCTTGTGGTCAGAGGCCGAGCAGTTGCCATACCAGATAGTGATGCAACCCGTCAGGATGCTCTCGATTGTGCAGCTGAATGTTTTTCCCTCTGATTGCACAGTTAACATGCTGATAGAAATTAGGTAAAACAGATTTAAGTTTCCCTGCATTAAAAAGTCCCCGGCCACTAGGAGCGCCGCCTCTGGATGAGTGTTTTCCTGTCTGCTTATGGTGGTATACAGCTCATAGAAATTAGGTAAAACAGATTTAAGTTTCCCTGCATTAAAAA
Source organism: Oncorhynchus masou masou (assembly GCF_036934945.1). Classification (NCBI taxonomy): domain Eukaryota; kingdom Metazoa; phylum Chordata; class Actinopteri; order Salmoniformes; family Salmonidae; genus Oncorhynchus; species Oncorhynchus masou. The sequence goes on from NC_088235.1 coordinate 101,325,698, forward strand.
GTCCCCGGCCACTAGGAGCGCCGCCTCTGGATGAGTGTTTTCCTGTCTGCTTATGGTGGTATACAGCTCATTGAGTGCGGTTTAAATGCCAGCATCAGTCTGTGGTGGTAAATAGATAGCTACGAAAAATACAGATGAAAACTCTCTCGGTAGATAGTGTGCTCTACAGCTTATCATGTGATACTCTACCTCAGGCGAGCAAAACCTTGAGACTTCCTTAGATATCGTGCACCAGCTGTTGTTTACATATGCATAGTCCCCCACCCCGTGTCTTACCAGAGGCTGCTGTACTATCCTGCTGATAGACCCGCCAGCTGTATGTTCTTAATGTCGTTGTTCAGCCACGACTCAGTGAAACATCAGATAAAACAGTTTTAAATGTCCCGTTGGTAGGATATACGTGCTTTCAGTTCGTCATATTTATTTTACAGCAATTGTGTGTTAGGTAACAGGATGGAAGGCAAAGGAAGATTAGCCACTCGTCACCTAAAGCTCACAAGGCACCTTGATCTTTTTCTGTGAAATCTCAGTTTCCTTTTCCAGCGAATGCCGAGGATCTGGGCCTGGTTGGGTGTCTGTAGTGTCTCCCTCCCCTCCAACTCATTGAAGAAAATGTATTTGTCTAATCTGAGGTGAGTAATCGCAGTTCTGATGTCCAGAAGCTGTTTTCAGTCATAAGAGACAGTAGCAGCAACATTATGTGCAAATCAAGTTACAAATGACGCAAAAAATCTAACAAAATAGCATGGTTGGTTAAGAGCCAATAAGACGGCTGACATCCCCTCCGGAGCCATCATGAACAAGCTTTTTTAAATGTAGGCTTTGTGGTAGTCAGCTTTATGGCAGTCAAATGTAGGCTTTATGGTAGTCAAATTTCAGCTTTATCGTAAACAGCTTTATGGTAGTCATATGTAAGCTTTATGCCTTTAAAATGATTAACTTGGGTCAAACGTTTCTGGGAGCCTTCCACAAGCTTCCCACAATAAATTGGGTGAATTGTGGCCCATTCCACCTGACAGAGCTGGTGTAAATAAGTCAGGTTTGTGGGCCTCCTTGCTCACACACGCTTTTTCAGTTCTGCACACAAATGTTCTATAGGATTGACGTCAGGGCTTTGTGATGTCTACTCCAATACCTTAACTTTGCTGTCCTTAAGCCATTTTGCCACAACTTTGGAAGTATGCTTGGTGTCATTGTCCATTTGGATGACCCATTTGCGACCAAGCTTTAACTTCCTGACTGATGTCTTGAGATGTTGCTTCAATAAATCCACATCATTTTCCACCCTCATGATGCTATCTATTTTGTTAAGTGCACCAGTCCCTCCTGCAACAAAGCACCCCCACAACATGATACTGCCACCCCCATGCTTCACGGTTGGGATGGTGTTCTTCGGTTTGCAAGCCTCCCCCTTTTTCCTCCAAACATAACAATGGTCATTATGGCCAAACAGTTCTTTTTTGTTTCATCAGACCAGAGGACAGTTCTCCAAAAAGTATGATCTTTGTCTCCATGTGCAGTTGCTTAATGGTGGTACAATGTAGACTTTATGGCAGTCAAATGTAGACTTTATGGTAGTCAAATGTAGACTTCATGGTAGTCAAATTTAGGCTTTATGGTAGTCAAATGTAGGCTTTATGGTAGTCAGCTTAATGGTAATCAGCATAATGGTAGTCAAATGTAGAGCTTTACAGTAGTCAAATGTAGATTTTATGGTAGTCAAATGTAGACTTCATGGTAGTAAAATGTAGGCTTTATGGTAGTCAAATGTAGGCTTTATGGCAGTCGAATGTAGGCTTTATGGCAGTCAAATGTAGTCTACGACAGTCAAATGTCGGCTTTAAGGCAGTCAAATATAGGCTTTAAGGCAGTCAAATGTAGGCTTTAAGGCAGTCAAATGTAGGCTTTAAGGCAGTCAAATGTAGGTGCCATGTCAGTCAAATGTAGGCTTTATGGTAGTCAAATGTAGGCTTTATGCTAGTCAAATGTAGGCTTTATGCTAGTCAAATGTAGGCTTTATGCTAGTCAAATGTAGGCTTTAAGGCAGTCAAATGTAGGCTTCATGTCAGTCAAATGTAGGCTTCATGTCAGTCAAATGTAGACTTTATGGTAGTCAGCTTAATGGTAGTCAGCTTAATGGTAGTCTAATGTAGAGCTTTATGGCAGTCAAATGTAGACTTTATGGTAGTCCAATGTAGGATTTATGGAAGTCAAATGTAGGATTTATGGCCGTCAAAAGTATGCTTTATCATAGTCAAATGTAGACTACGGTAGACAGATGTAGGCTTTATGTTAGTCAAATGTGGGATTTATGGTAGTCAAATGTAGGATTGATGGTAGTCAAATGTAGGATTTATGGCAGTCAAATGTAGGATTGATGGTAGTCAAATGTAGGATTTATGGCAGTCAAATGTAGGATTTATGGCAGTCAAATGTAGGATTGATGGTAGTCAAACGTAGGATATATGGCAGTCAAATGTAGGATTTATGGTAGTCAAATGTAGGCCATATGGCAGTCAAATGTAGGCTTTGTGGCAGTTAAAAGTAGGCTTTATGGTAGTCAAATGTAGGTTTTAAGGCAGTCAAATGTAGCCTTTATGGCAGTCAAATGTAGACTATGGCAGTCAAATGTGGCCTTTATGGCAGTTGAATGTAGGCTTTTGGTAGTCAAATGTAGGCTTTATGGTAGACAAATATAGGCTTTAGAGTAGTCGGGTTGATGGTAGTCAAATGTAGGCTTTATTGTAGTCAGATGTAGTCTTTAGAGTAGTCGGCTTTATGGTAGTCAAATGTAGGCTTTATTGTAGTCAAATGTAGTCTTTAGAGTAGTCAGCTTTATGGTAGTCAGCTTTATGACAGTCAAATATAGGCTTTATAGTAGTCACATGTAGGCTTTAAGGCAGTCAAATGTAGGCTTCATGGCAATCAAATGTAGGCTTTATGGCAGTCAAATGTAGGATTTATGGTAGTCAAATGTAGGATTTTTGGCAGTCAAATGTAGACTATGGCAATCAAATGTGGACTATGGCAGTCAAATGTAGGCTTTATGGCAGTCAAATGTAGTCTACATGGCAGTCAAATGTAGTCTACATGGCAGTCAATGTGGCCTTTATGGCAGTCAAAAGTATGCTTTATCATAGTCAAATGTAGACTACGGTAGACAGATGTTGGCTTTATGTTAGTCAAATGTGGGATTTATGGTAGTCAAATGTGGGATTTATGGTAGTCAAATGTAGGATTTATGGTAGTCAAATGTAGGATTTATGGTAGTCAAATGTAGGATTTATGGTAGTCAAATGTAGGATTTATGGCAGTCAAATGTAGGCCATATGGCAGTCAAATGTAGACTATGGCAGTCAAACGTAGGCTTTATGGCAGTCAAATGTGGCCTTTATGGCAGTTGAATGTAGGCTTTTGGTAGTCAAATGTAGGCTTTATGGTAGACAAATATAGGCTTTAGAGTAGTCGGGTTGATGGTAGTCAAATGTAGGCTTTAGAGTAGTCAACTTTATGGTAGTCAGCTTTATGACAGTCAAATATAGGCTTCATGGCAATCAAATGTAGGCTTTATGTTAGTCAAATGTGGGATTTATGGTAGTCAAATGTGGGATTTATGGTAGTCAAATGTAGGATTTATGGTAGTCAAATGTAGGATTTATGGCAGTCAAATGTAGGATTTATGGCAGTCAAATGTAGGATTTATGGTAGTCAAATGTAGGATTTATGGTAGTCAAATGTAGGATTTATGGTAGTCAAATGTAGGATTTATGGTAGTCAAATGTAGGATTTATGGCAGTCAAATGTAGGATTTATGGCAGTCAAATGTAGGATTTATGGTAGTCAAATGTAGGATTTATGGTAGTCAAATGTAGGATTTATGGCAGTCAAATGTAGACTTTATGGTAGACAGGTGTAGGATTTATGGTAGTCAAATGTAGGCTTTGTGGCAGTCAAAAGTAGGCTTTATGGCAGTCATTTGTAGGCTTTATGGTAGTCAAATGTAGCTTTTAAGGCAGTCAAATGTAGCCTTTATGGCAGTCAAAAGTAGGCTTTATGGCAGTCATTTGTAGGCTTTATGGTAGTCAAATGTGGGTTTTAAGGCAGTCTAATGTAGCCTTTATGCCAGTCAAATGTAGACTATGGCAGTCAAATGTAGTCTACATGGCAGTCAAATGTGGCCTTTATGGCAGTCAAATGTAGGCTTTAGAGTAGTCGGGTTGATGGTAGTCAAATGTAGGCTTTATTGTAGTCAAATGTAGTCTTTAGAGTAGTCAGCTTTATGGTAGTCAGCTTTATGACAGTCAAATATAGGCTTTATAGTAGTCACATGTAGGCTTTAAGGCAGTCAAATGTAGGCTTCATTGCAATCAAATGTAGATTTCATGGCAATCAAATGAAGGCTTTATGGCAGTCAAATGTAGGATTTATGGTAGTCAAATGTAGGATTTATGGTAGTCAAATGTAGGCCATATGGCAGTCGAATGTAGGCTTTATGGCAGTTAAAAGTAGGCTTAATGGCAGTCAAAAGTAGGCTTTATGGCAGTCATTTGTAGAATATATGGTAGTCAAATGTAGGCTTTATGGCAGTCAAATGTGGCCTTTATGGCAGTTGAATGTAGGCTTTTGGTAGTCAAATGTAGGCTTTATGGTAGACAAATATAGGCTTTAGAGTAGTCGGGTTGATGGTAGTCAAATGTAGGCTTTATTGTAGTCAAATGTAGTCTTTAGAGTAGTCAGCTTGATGGTAGTCAGCTTTATGACAGTCAAATATAGGCTTTATAGTAGTCACATGTATGCTTTAAGGCAGTCTAATGTAGGCTTCATGGCAATCAAATGTAGATTTCACGGCAATCAAATGTAGGCTTTATGGCAGTCAAATGTAGGCTTTATCGTATGCAGCTTAATGGTGGTCAAATGTAAAGCTTTATGGTAGTCAAATGTAGGCCTTATGGCAGTAGTCAAATGTAGGCTTTATGGTAGTCAGCTTAATGGTGGTCAAATGTAAAGCTTTATGGAAGTCAAATGTAGGCCTTATTTCGGCTTTATGGCAGGTCAAATGTAAAGTTTTATGGTAGTCAAATGTAGACTTTATGGTAGTCAAATGTAGACTTTATGGCAGTCAAATGTAGACTTTATGGTAGTCAGCTTAATGGCGGTCAAATGTAAAGCTTTATGGTAGTCAAATGTAGACTTTATGGCAGTCAAATGTAGGCTTCATGGCAGTCAAATGTAGGCTTCATGGCAGTCAAATGTAGGCTTCATGGCAGTCAAATGTAGGCTTCATGGCAGTCAAATGTAGGCTTCATGGTAGTCAAATGTAGGCTTCATGGTAGTCAAATGTAGACTTCATGGTAGTCAAATGTAGGCTTCATGGTAGTCAAATGTAGGCTTCATGGTAGTCAAATGTAGGTTTCATGGTAGTCAAATGTAGGCTTCATGGTGGTCAAATGTAGGCTTTATGTTAGTCGAATGTAGGCTTCATGGTAGTCAAATGTAGGCTTCATGGTGGTCAAATGTAGGCTTCATGGTGGTCAAATGTAGGCTTCATGGTGGTCAAATGTAGGCTTCATGGTGGTCAAATGCAGACTTCATGTTAGTCGAATGTAGGCTTTATGTTAGTCGAATGTAGGCTTCATGGTAGTCAAATGTGGGCTTTATGTTAGTCGAATGTAGGCTTCATGGTAGTTGAATGTGGGGTTTGTGACAGGCATAAGTAGTGCTGTGTAGGTTCTCATTAACTACTTATAATGTCTTATGACAGTGTCATGACAGCTAATGGCAGTCTAATGTAGCCTTGAACAGGTTCTAATTAAATGTCTCTATCAGAGCTAGTGATCATCAAGCTCAGGTTTTCACATCACAGCGAGCTGACTCCAGAAGCGCTCAGTCACAGTTTAGTAATGTAGATCTGTCATGGCTCAGAGGATATAGAGTACAGTTCAGTGATATACGACGAGTCTCTCTGAGGAGTAACGGATAAACACCAGGGCACTAGCCAGGGTCTGAGTTTTAGTGCATTTCTATACACTAAAATGATATTTAGAAAACAGCAAAAACAAGCAAAAATGACCTCAGCCATTGTTACATTGGTTGCTGTAGATTCATTCTTCTCAGTCAATCTCCAAACACATAGTCTATTAGCTATATAATTAGCCACTAGACATCAACTCAGCACCGGGATTTAAAAACTATAATTGAATACATACAGAGGGTTCTGTTAGTAATTTTTTATTATTATTTTGCTTTACAGAACCTTTTTCTGTTGTTGCAATTTTACAGCAAATTTCCTGCAATTCTACACATTTCGCCATGGGGTGTGGAGACATTTTTGTAGTTTTAAAAGCAAATTTCCTGTAATTCTACACATTTTCCATGATTTATACCATGTTATCATGATATGAGTGCGAGTGACTAACAAAATCAATGGGGGCCCCCCTGGAGGTCAGAGCCCCTAGGCACGTGCCCCCGGTCGGTAATTCTGCCGTTATTACGACAAGTTTAGATAGCTGGCTAGACTAACTAGACTAATTTACCAATCTAAAAATGTTTTAACTGACATGGGCTTATTGAGTGACTGTTAGTGAGTGACATAAACTGAGTGTACAAAACATTAGGATCATAGCTTTCACCTGGATTCACCTGGTCAGTCTACGTCATGGAAAGAGCAGGTGTTCCTAATATTTTGTACACTTAGAGATTATATACACAGTTTATTAGGTACACCACCATGGTCAAGAAAATGGTGTGCTCCTACAGAATCCCGTGGCTGGAACTCGCTATATAAAGCAGGCATTGAGGCATCGAGGCATTCAGTTACTGTTCGATTGAACATTAGAATGCGCAAAACGAGTGACCGAAGCAACTTGATCGTGATATGATCGTTGAAGCCAGGCGTTCCTAACATTTTGTACACTCGGTGTTTAACAAAAGAGAAACAACTGATGTACAAACAAGTTTCAAAATGTCACCTTGTGTATTCTACTATTCAGTAAGTTGAGACCCCGACAGAATTCCCCCATAATAAATAATGATACATATTATATTTTAAATATATTTGTTTAATTACAGAGGATCTGGACCTCGGTGTCCTCATATGTAACTACGGCCCTGGTTAACACACTAGAGCGCTAATACGATGAGCTAGTAATTGACTGGCAGGGCCATGCACAAGGGCAAGAGGAGGAATTACGCCTAAGCAATCACACACACTCCTCGAGCAACACACTCTGCACGCGCATAAACACACAGATAGAAACACACATAGAGACATACCACACACATACAGAGACATAACCACACACTCTGGCACATGCACGCACACAAGCACACACACACCCTGCGATCGCACACACACACAGGCACACACACCCCAACCACCTCTCCTCTGATGCCCTGCCAAGCCTGCTGTAACAGGGCCCAGGGTGAGAGACTGGCCCAGAGAGGGTGAGTTGCCCTGTTCCTGCTCTAATGACAGAGAACCATCACTCTTCAGGGCTACACTATCAACCACCTGCTAGGAGAAAATGTGTGTGGTGAAAAATGTGTGGTGGGTTATGTAATTTACAGTGTGTGTGTGTGACAGTGTGTCTGTACACTGCACTGCCACCGTGGCGATGACTCTTATCCAAAACCCTTCCGGAAGTCTGCATGCGTCTCCTGCTGCTTAGTGCCCCGGCCACAGTCCTGGTACGGATGCACTCTTATTGTGGGTCTAAGCCGCAGAGCAATTAGATTTGTTTATACAGAGCGTTTCGGAGGAGCTTGTCATCCTGTCAGGGCCCATTTCCCCATGACTCCACAGCCTGAGTCCTCAGAGCTGCCTCCCTGGGGCCCGGCCCGCCTGACAGACAGGGGCCACATTACTGGCAGCGTCGTTAACCGGACCTGGATTTAAATAATATTCGAGATCTTTCACATGCTTTTAGCATTTTCTCTAGGCTGCCTATAGTGCCAGATGGATGGGGTTTGCAGTGCCAGATGCCTATAGTGCCAGAAGGATGGAGATGTTCTATTGGTTCCATTGTGCCAGGCAAGCTCAATCAAGCACAGATAAATTATTTTAAATTGTATTTGGACCCAGGTCTGCAAGGTACTGTCAGTTCTTACCAGAGCCAGATGAAGAGAGGCGGAGACAGGAGACTCACGTTGCTTTATGATTTCAGGGCAGGCACATCACCGGTCACCTCAGACACCACGAGCAGTTGGAGGGCCCCCAATCACCTCCAGAGCTTGTGTCCCAAATGACACCCTATTCCCTATATAGTGCACTACTATATAGGGGCAATTAAAAGCAGTGGATTTGGAACGCAACCAGGATGATGACTACTCTGACTGAGGACGGATGGAAGAGACACTAGTAGCGCTGTCTGTCTGCCAGCATCAACAACAAAGTGGCTGCCAGCAGTTGACTCCTGATACTTACTGACTCTGATCTAAAATAAAAGATGTCAGATACCTAAGGTTTTGGTCATTGCCAAGGGAACAATGGATGGACCAGAGATGCTTTATTTTCTAGTTCTGGCAGGAAGGGATCCTACAAAAGAGATACTGATCATCAGCCATGGTATGAAACAGGAGTGAAATGCATTAAGCTTTTCTACTAAGGAGAAACAAACAAAACTGTCAGGATCGAGTAAGTAGAGTACCCTGTCTGGTAGATAACACAACCTCCCCAAAAATGCATCGCCCCCCCCCCCCACACACACTCCCAAAAACCTCTCAACCTTTTCCAAACGCCATGCCAACTGATAACAAAACACTTCATCTGAAGCACCTTAGAGGCCAGAGTATCCCCCTCTTTGATCTCTCTCTTGCTGTGATTCACCTCTTTACTAAACTATTCCCTGGAAAACTAAAGAAACAGTTACACAACGGAAATCTCAAGCTCCTTGCTGTACCAAATCTCACATTTATATCAACACAGCCACTCTCAAGTAGGGTTGGCCGGTATCCAGAATTTCATATCATCATGCCGTCCTTCCCTCATCCCGGGATTTATGGTATTACCGGCTTAATACACAAGGGGGCACCAAAATATCCTAAAAAGCTGCTTGGAGAAGATGGGGGAGGAGCAGACAGGCCGATAACAGAGAGGGAGAAATACGCAAGGAAATCAAAAGATAGCAGTGACAGCTGTACAGATAACTCATCCAAAGGTCATGTACTTCTCAAACACAGCAGAAAGCCAACACAATATGATGCCAGTCACCTTATTAATTCCGTCACTTAGATAACTAGCAAGTTAAGCTCCTTTAATCAGTTTTCAGCTGTAGTAACATAATTGCAAAAGGGTTTAGCCTTTTAAAATTATAAACTTGGATTAGCTAACACAACGTGCCATTGGAACACAGGAGTGATGGTTGCTGATAATGGGCCTCTCTGCGCCTATGTAGATATTCCATAAAAAATCTGCCATTTCCAGCTTACAACAGTCATTTACAACATTAACAATATCGACACTGTACTTCTGATCAATTTGATGTTATTTTAAAATGGGCAAAAAATATGCATTTCTATCAACAACAAGGACATTTCTAAGTGACCCCAAACTGAATTTTTCAACCGCACCTTGTATTGTATCCCAATAGCCAGAAGGGTGGGGGGGGGGGCATGGGAAGCATTGAACTACAGATATTCAGCCGTAGGAAATACATACATTTTGACAATTTATATTTCGCCAATTAAAACCTATTTGGGCTAGGGGGGCAGGATTTTGACGTCCGGATGAAAAGTATGCCCAAAGTAAACTGCCTGTTACTCGGGCCCAGAAGTTAAGATATACATATAACTGGTAGATTTGGATAGAAAACACTATACAGTTTCTAAAACTGTTAAAATAATGTCTGTGAGTATAACAAAACTGATATGGCAGGCAAAACCCAGAGGACAAACCATACAAAAACAAAAATAAATTCAGTCTACCACTGTTTTCAATGGCTGTCATGTTTATTATGAGGTGAAATCCTCCCAGATTGCAGTTCCTAGGGCTTCCACTAGATGTCACCAGCCTTTAGAAAAAGTTTCAGGCTTGGTTTTGGAAAAATGAGTTGGAGTTTGTAGTTACTCTGGCTCCGATTTTGGCTGTAGTTTTTTCATGCTCGTGGGTGAGAGAGCGTTCTTTGATGTTTATCTCCGGTAAAAACAATACATTTTATTGTTTATTTACCTATTAGGGTAGCTGTGGTTTGATTATAAATGTTTTTTGAGTTTATTTGTAACTTTTGGGATTAATTTTCTATGCATTTTGAAGGAGGGAAACCGGTGGATTATTGAATGAAGCGCACCAGCTAAACTGAGTATTTGGGGTTATAAATAAGGACTTTATCGAACAAAAGGACCATTTGTGATGTAGCTGGGATCTTTTGGAGTGCCAACAGAACAAGATCTTCAAAGGTAAGGCTTTTATTATATTGCTATTTCTGACTTTCGTGGCACACCTGCCTGGTTGAAAAATGTTTTTCATGCTTTTATATGTATGCGGGGTGCTGTCCTCAGATAATCACATGGTGTGCTTTCGCTGGAAAGCCTTTTTGAAATCGACACCGCGGCTGGATTAACAAGAAGTTAAGCTTTATTTTGATGTATGACACTTGTATTTTAATTTCGCGCTCTGCAATTTCACCGGATGTTGTTGAGGTGGGTCGCTAGTGGAACGCCTGCGCCAGAAAGGTTAAAGCAACTGGAATATTATTTCATCTAATGAGGTCATATTGAATTGATTTGAGCTTTTAGTTAAAGTTTCTGGCAATGGTTTTATTTAAGGAAGGAAATACACACTGCCTTGTATTCAAACCCTGTAAGAACAGACACTGGAGATGAGAAGCAAGTACATGGAGTAACCATTTAATGAAACACGGACAGGAACAGAATACGGACAGCATCTGGACAGGGGAAAACAAAAAAAATACAATAATGCGACACAGGGATCTAACCGAGGGGCAATCAAGGTAATGGAGTCCAGGTGAGTCCAGCGAGCGCTGATACTTATAATGATGGTGACAGGTGTGCGTAATTATGGGCAGCCTGGCGCCTTCGAGTGCCAGAGAGGAGGAGCGGGAAGCAGGCGTGACAGTACCCCCCTCTAGGGGAGACACCTGGCATCCCACCTGGGCGAGCCTGATGGGTCCGCCGAGGCATGGCGCTGGACAACCTGGCTGAGGTGTAGAAGCCCAACGAGCTGGCTGAGGCGTGGGAGCCCGACGAGCCGGCTGAGGCGTGGGAGCCCGACGAGCCGGCTGAGGCGTGGGAGCCCGACGAGCCGGCTGAGGCGTGGGAGCCCGACGAGCCGGCTGAGGCGTGGGAGCCCGACGATCCGGATGAGACATGAAACGGCCTGACGATCCCGCTGAGGTGTGGGAGCCTGACGAGCCGGCTGAGGCATGGGAGCCTGACGAGCCGGCTTAGGCGTGAGAGCCCGACGAGCCGGCTGAGGTATGACGTGGGATGGGCGCCTGCCAATGCCAACCGAGGCAAGGAAACCTCTCGAACGAGCTAAGGCGTGAAAGCCCAACGAGCCAGCTGAGGCACCCCCGGTTCCTACGGCAGTGGCTCCCAGACCGGACGTCACCAACAAAACAAAAACCTCCCTAATGCTTCAAATATTGGTGTCAGCATTCTGTAAGGACAGACGCTGGAGACGAGAAGCAAGTACGGGGAGTAACCATTTAATGAAACACGGACAGGAACAGAATACAGACAGTGTCTGGACAGAGGGAAACAAAAGCGACAATAATGCTGACACAGGGATCTGACCGAGGTACAGACAGATATAGGAGGAGCAAACAACAAGGTAATGGAGTCCAGGTGAGACCAGCGAACAAGGATGCGAGTAATGATGGATTTAGGTGTGGGTAGTGATGGGCGTGACAATAACCCATTGCGTTATTCCACATTTTGTTGTGTTACAGCCTGAAATCTAAATGTATTAAATTGTTTTGTTTTTAAATCACCCATCTACACACAATACCCCATAATGAAAAGATGAAAACATGTTTTAAGCCATTTTTGCAAATTGATTGAAAATGAAAATGAAATACAAAAATATTTAATTGACATAAAGTATTCACACCCCTGAGTCAATACTTGTAGAAGCACCTTGGCAGCGATGACAGCTGTGAGTCTTTCTGGGTAAATCTTTAAAAGCTTTCCACACCTGGATTCTGCAACGTTATTTTCAAAACTTTCAAAGCTCTGTCAAATTGGTTGTTGATCATTGCTAGGCAACCATTTTTAGGTCTTGCCATAGATGTTCAAGTAGATTTAAGTTAAAACTGTAATGCTGCAACTCATTGTCTTCTTGGTAAGAAACTCGGTGTAGATTTTAGGTTATTGTCCTGCTGAAAAGGGAATTCATCTCCCAGTATCTGGTGGAAAGCAGACTGAACCAGATTTTCCTCTAGGATTTTGCCTGTGCTTACCTCCATTTGTTTATTTTTTATCCTGAAAAACTCCCCAGTCCTTAAGGATTAAATGCATACCCCTAACACGATGCTGCCACCACTGTGCTTGAAAATATGGGGAGTGGTACTCAGTAATGTGTTGTATTGGATTTATCCCAAACATAACACTTTGTACTCAGAATATATATTTTGTTGCAGTATTACTTTAGTGCCTTGTTACTAACAGGATGCAAGTTTTGGAATGTTTTTATTCTGTACAGGCTTCCTTCTTTTCACTCTGCCAATTAGGTTAGTATTGTGAGGTAACTACAATGTTGTTGATCCATTCTCAGTTTTCTCCTATCACCGCCATTAAACACTAACTGTTTTAAAGTCCCCATTGACCTCATGGTGAAATCCCTGAGCAGTTTCCATCGTCTCTGGCAACTGAGTTAGGAAGGACACCTGTATCTTTGTATTTTTTTTTACCCATTTACCAATAGGTGGCCTTCTTTGCGAGGCATTGGAAAACCTCCCTGGTCTTTGTGGTTGAATCTGTGTTTGAAATTCACTGTTTGACCTTACAGATATAATTGTATGTGTGGGGTATAGAGATGAGGTAGTCATTCAAAAATCATGTTAAACACTATTATTGCACACAGAGTGAGTCCATGCAACTTATTATCTGACTTGTTCAGCAAATGTTTACTCCTGAACTTCTTTAGGCTTGCCATTAAAAAAGGGGTTGAATATATATTGACTGAAGAAATTTCAGCTTTTAATTGTTTTTATTAATTTGTAAAAATGAATGAAAACATAATTCCGTGTTTAAGGTATTGTGTGTAGGCCAATGACACAAAATCTCAAATTAATCAATTTTAAATTTCGGATGTAAAACAACAAAATGTGGAAAAAGTCAAGGCGTGTGAATACTTTCTGAATGCAGTGTATCTACTCCCAAGTATTGAAAATAGGAAACGATTGGGAGTAGAGATGGAGTTCTCCATCGGGTCTTGCGAGGCAGTAGGGCTGATTTGGTTAGATTAATTTTTAAACTTCAGATGCAGCTGAATTTATCTATGATCGTCAATGCGTTTGGGAGCGATGGAGATACATGGTCCAGACACAGTAAAATATTGTCTGCATTGAGAGATAATACAGCCCAAAGAGCTACTGTTTCTGATGAAGCATTTAAGATATGTAAGAGTTATGAGGTTAACCGAGGACAAAAGTTTTGTTAACAAAGAAGAGGAGTACTTCATTCTTTTAGAAAGGTCTTAGTCTGGCTTGGTGTGTCACGCCCTAACCTTAGTTATCTTTGTTTTCTTTATTATTTTGGTCAGGTCAGGGTGTGACTAGGGTGGGAATGTTGGTTTTTGTATTGTCTAGGGTTATTTTTATATCTAGTGTTTTTCGTAAGTCTAGGTATATGTAGGTTTATGGTGGCCTGAATTGGTTCTCAGATGCAGCTGTCTATCGTTGTCTCTGATTGGGGACCATATTTAGGTAGCCATTTTCCATAGGGTATTTCTGTGTTCTTATTCTACTCATATTTGCTTCACGGTTCATTTTGATGTTTTGTTCAGTGTTCTTTCTTTATTAAAGAAGTATGTACGCTTACCACGCTGCGCCTTACGACAACCATGACATGGTGTGGCTTACAATCAGAGCTGTAGAGTTCTTTATAGAAGCGGGAGAATCTTTTATTGATTTATTTGGGTTCTGATAGTAGTTTCCGTTTCAGAGACAATAGTTGCTATATCAGCTAATTGATCATTGCTGCGTAGCTTGTTGGCCAGTAAACATCTGGGACGATTACCATGTAAGTATCAAATCAAATTACATTTGTCACATGCGCCGAATACAACAGGTGTTACAGTGAAATGCTTACTTACGAGCCTCTAACCAAAAATGCCGTTTCAAAAAATACAGATAAGAATAAGATATAAAAGTGACACGTAATTAAAGAGCAGCAGTGAAATAACAATAGCGAGACTATATACAGGTGGGAACCAATACAGAGTCAATGTGCGGGGGCACTGGTTATTTGAGGTAGTATGTACAGTGGGGAAAAAAGTATTTAGTCAGCCACCAATTGTGCAAGTTCTCCCACTTAAAAAGATGAGAGAGACCTGTAATTTTCATCATAGGTACACTTAACTATGACAGACTAAATGAGGGAAAAAAATCCAGAAAATCACATTGTAGGATTTTTTTATTAATTTATTTGCAAATTATGGTGGAAAATAAGTATTTGGTCACCTACAAACAAGCAAGATTTCTGGCTCTCACAGACCTGTACCTTCTTCTTTAAGAGGCTCCTCTGTCCTCCACTCCTTACCTGTATTAACCTCTTACACCTATGGTGGCGCTATTTCATTTTTGGAAGAAAAACGTTCCCGTTTTAAACAAGATATTTTGTCACAAAAAGATGCTCGACTATGCATATAATTGCTACTGTTCGAAAGAAAACACTCTGACGTGTCCAGAAATACAAATATCTTCTCTGTGCGTGCCCTTTAACGTGAGCTTCAGGCAAAACCAAGATGACTTGGCATCCAGGAAATGACAAGGATTTTTGAGGCTCTGTCTTTCATGATCTCCTTATATGGCTGTGAACGCAAGAGGAATGAGTCTGCCCTTTCTGTCGTTTCCCCAAGGTGTCTGCAGCATTGTGACGTATTTGTAGGCAGATCATTGGAAGATTGACCATAAGAGACCACATTTACCACGTGTCCGCCCGGTGTCCTGCGCCGAAATTGGTGCGCAAAAGTCACCTGCCAGTATTTTTCCATGGGGCACAGAGAGAGAAGCAAGCTTCCACGAACTGCATGTCAATGAAGAGATATGTGAAAAAACACCTTGAGGATTGATTCCAAACAACGTTTGCCATGTTTCGGTCGATAGTATGTAGTTAATCCGGAAAAAGTTTCACGTTGTAGGTGACTGCATTTTCGGTTCGTTTCGGTAGCCAGGCGCAATGTAGAAAACGGAACGATTTCTCCTACACACAGACGCTTTCAGGAAACACTGCGCATCTGGTATGTGGCTGGGAGTCTCCTCATTGAAAACATCAGAAGCTCTTCAAAGGTAAATGATTTTATTTATTTGGTTATCTGGCTTTTGTGAAAATGTTGCGTGCTACATGCTACACAAAATGCTATGCTAGCTTAGCATACTCTTACACAAATTAGTCAATTTCTATGGTTCAAAAGCATATTTTGAAAATCTGAGATGACAGTGTTGTTAAGAAAAGGCTAAGCTTGAGAGCAAACGCATTATTTTAATTTTATTTGCGATTTTCAGAAATCGTTAACGTTGCGTTATGCTAATGAGCCTGAGGCTTAGTCACAATCCCGGATCCGGGATGGGGAGTTTCAAGAGGTTAATGGCACCTGTTTGAACTTGTTATCAGTATAAAAGACACCTGTCCACAACCTCAAACAGTCACACTCCAAACTCCACTATGGCCAAGCTGTAATAGGACACCAGAAACAAAATTGTAGACCTGGACCAGGCTGGGAAGACTGAATCTGCAATAGGTAAGCAGCTTGGTTTGAAGAAATCAACTGTGGGAGCAATTATTAGGAAATTGAAGACATACAAGACCACTTATAATCTCCCTCGATCTGGGGCTACACGCAAGATCTCACCCCGTGGGGTCAAAATGATCACAAGAACGGTGAGCAAAAATCCCAGAACCACACGGGGGGATCTAGTGAATGACCTGCAGAGAGCTGGGTCCAAAGTAACAAAGCCTACCATCAGTAACACACTACGCTGCCAGGGACTCAAATCCTGCAGTGCCAGACGTGTCCCCCTGCTTAAGCCAGTACATGTCCAGGCCCGTCTGAAGTTTGCTAGAAAGTGTTTGGATGATCCATAAGAAGATAGGGAGAATGTCATATGGTCAGATGAAACCAAAATATAACTTTTTGGTAAAAACTCAACTCGTCGTGTTTGGAGGACAAAGAATGCTGAGTTGCATCCAAAGAACACCATACCTACTGTGAAGCATGGGGGTGGAAACATCATGCTTTGGGGCTGTTTTTCTGCAAAGGGACCAGGACGACTGATCCGTGTAAAGGAAAGAATGAATGGGGCCATGTATTGTGAGATTTTGACTGAAAACTTCCTTCCATCAGCAAGGGCATTGAAGATGAAACGTGGCTGGGTCTTTCAGCATGACAATGATCCCAAACACACCGCCCGGGCAACGAAAGAGTGGCTTCGTAAGAAGCATTTCAAGGTCCTCCTTTCAATGACCTCTGTCATTGCCAAAAAAGTATTGAGATAAACCTTTGTTATTGACCAAATACTTATTTTCCACCATAATTTGCTAATAAATTCATTAAAAATCCTACAATGTGATTTTCTGGATTTTTTTTCTAATTTTGTCTGTTATAGTTGAAGTGTACCTATGATGACAATTACAGGCCTCTCTCATCTTTTTAAGTGGGAGAACATGCACAATTGGTGGCTGACTAAATACTTTTTTGACCCACAGTTTTTTAGCCCATACAGTTAAAATAAGTGTTGATTCAGTATTGTTGTAATTGTCATTATTACAAATTATTTTTCTTTTCAAATCGGCCGATTAATTGGTCCTCCAATAATCAGTATTGGCGTTGAAAAATCATAATCGGTCGACCTCTATTCTGTTTTTCTGAAATTCCTTTTCTTCTTTTCTAACGTTTTAGACTTGACTAAAATAAATAATGCATTTATTGTGATGGTGTAAATTTAAATTGATTTATTATAATTTTTTAAATGTAGATGTTCCAAAGGCGCACATCAGTGGCTTGTTTGCAGCTTCTATGCTGCAAACAATGTTCATTAATGGTCAGTTAATGAATGACAAAATGTCATGACCGCCACAGCCCTAGACCGTATGACCACTCTGACATGTTTGCCAAAGTATCCCATTACCACCAAACAAAATGCCATGACCGCCACAGCCCTAGACCGTATGACCACTCTGACATGTTTGCCAAGATATCCCATTACCAGCAAACAAAATGTCATGACCGCCACAGCCCTAGATCGTATGGCTACTCTGACATGTTTGCCAAGGTATCCCATTACCACCAAACAAAATGTCATGACCGCCACAGCCCTAGACCGTATGACCACTCTGACATGTTTGCACAGTATCTGTGTCGACTGGAAATGACAATGAAAAATGAACACTGCTTCTGTGGTATTATGTAAAGGGTTGTTTATTCTATATGGATCTGTTACTACATTTGAAAGTTAGCAAAACACTTAGATTAGAATATGTACATTAATTCTTCTCCTATTACCTTGTGGGCTACTGACCTATTTAATTTGCTGTTATTTGACTGCTGTTGCTGTGATCAGGGCATACTTGTGAATGAGACCCTGGTCTGAATGGGTTTTCCCTGATTAAATAAAGACTAAATAAATAAAAGCTTCCTCCGGCATCTCACCTTATACTGTATCTGCCTGTAGTTATTGAACTCAACCTGCAGGAGGTTTGGTTGTTGTGATTGAGCTGTTTCCAGCTGTGGGCAAGGTTCTGATAGATGGGTGTGTCCTGGTGGTGGCAAGGACACACCCAAGAAACACCAACATCAAACCACACCGCCAAGCCAACTCACGTTTGGCTTCTGTCATGGCCACCAGCATTTCTTGAGGAGCAAAGCCAAAAAACAAGACCAAATCAGCGGGTGCAGTTCCTCTTCAACAGAAAATCACCTTCTGGTGTAAAATCCATGGAAATTAAAAACAAAAAACTGTGTTTTAAGTGAGAAGTAGGCATTGGTCTGAAGCTGAAAAAGAAAGGAAATTCACATGAGCACTACAATGCCTACTCCACCCAGGTTTTCCAGCACAGCTTTGATCTACTACAGTAGCTATGTTGGTCTATTGTATTTCAAACAATGTGTATGCAGGTTGCTAAGGATTCAAACCTTCTCAAACAGCTTACTTCATATTCTTCAGTGAAATAATGGACTTCACAGTGTCTTGCTATTAAAATAATGTACAGAGTGCCTTTGGAAAGTATTTATACCCCTTTACCTTTTCCTCACTTTGTTACGTTACAGCCTTATTCTAAAATGAATAAAGCATAAATAATCCTCAGCAATCGACACACAATACTCCATATTGGCAATGTGAAAACAGATTTTTTGAAATTGTTGTAAATTTATTCAAAATAAAAATATACTTATTCACATAAGTATTCAGACGCTTTGCTATGAGACTCGAAATTGGCTCAAGTGCATCCTGTTTCCATTGGAGTCCACCTGTAGCAAATTCAATTGATTGGATATGATTTGGAAAGGCACACACCTCTATATAAGGTCCTATAGTTGACAGTGCATGTCAGAGTAAAAACCAAGCTATGAGGTCGAAGGAATTGTCCGTAGAGTTCCGAGACAGGGTTGTGTTGAGGCACAGATCTGGGGAAGGGTACCAAAAAATGTCTGCAGCATTGAAGGTCCCCAAGAACACAGTGGCCTCCATCATTCATAAATGGAAGAAGTTGGGAACCACCAAGACAATTTCTAGAGCTGCCCGCAAGGCCAAACTGAGTAATCGGGGAAGAAGGGCCTTGGTAAGGGAGGTGACCAAGAACCCAATGGTCATGGGAGAACCTTCAACACAACCATTTCTGCAGCACTCCACCAATCAGGTCTTTATGGTAGAGTGGCCAGATGGAAGCCACTCCTCATTAAAAGACACATGAGAGCACGCTTTGAGTTTGCCAAAAGGCACCTACAGACTCTCAGACCATGAGAAACAAGGTTCTCTGGTATGATGAAACCAAGATTGAACTCTTTGGCTTGAATGCCAAGCGTCACATCTGGAGGAAACCTGGCACCATCCCTACGGTGAAACATGGTGGTGGCAGCATCATGCAGTGGCGATGTTTTTTAGCAACAGGGACTGGGAGACTAGTCAAGATTGAGGCAAAGAGGAACAGAGAAATGTATGGAGAGATCCTTGATGAAAACCTGCTCCAGAGCGCTCAGGACCTCAGACTGGGGCAAAGGTTCACCTTCCAACAGGACAACAACCCTAAACACACAGCCAAGACAATGCAGGAGTGGCTTCGGGACAAGTCTCAATGTCCTTGAGTGGCCCAGTCAGAGCCCGGACTTGAACCTGATCGAACATCTCTGGAGAGACGTGAAAATAGATGTTTTCAGCAACACTCCCCATCCAACATGACAGAGCTTGAGATGATCTTTCAGTATCAGTTTATTTATTTATTTTTTGCAAAAATGTCTAAAAACCTGTTTTTGCTTTGTCATTATGGGGTTCTGTGAATTTGTTGATGAGGGAAAAAAACAATTGAAAACATTTTAGCATTTGGCCTCCCTTGATTAAAAAAAAGTATAAAATAATAGCCAATCAGCGTTGAGCTAAACTGAGTGAGCTCAGCTGTGAATGCTCCTTGCGCACCAGAAAAAAAGTGTCAATGAAAGCCAGTTTGGATTTGGCTTCACACCAATCACATCACATTAGAAGCTAAACGTCATTGAAAGAAAAGTTGATTTGATGAATCTCGTTGTGTCGTTGTCCCCCGGTGCCTAGCTAACTAGCTAAAATTGTCCCTTTCCTAAATTAGCCATGGATGGAGATAGGGATTTTGACTTACTTTTTTTTACATACATTCTACATATTGCCCAATCATTATAACGGCGATTCTGATCCAACCATAAATTCATACAGATGTTGCTCTCCGGTTTTGTAACGAATTTATTCTGCCACTATATCAAAGGCATATGAACTAACACGTTATAGAGAAAACAATGCAATTATCACATACAGTAGGTTGTAATATGGCTTCTTTTTCTCCCCCTGGCTTCTCTCTTTCCCTCTCCCCCTCTCCCCTCGCACACCCCCGGTGACAGTTGACCATGACCTGGTTGCACTAGGGCTGAGAGGGATTTCTGTTCGCAAGTGTCCCGCAGCTGTCTACCAGCCCGGGGAGGGGGGAGCTGGGGGGCGAGAGAAGGGCAGAGTGCGTCTATGATCAGGGGTGGTGGAGAAGAGAGATTGGTCTGTTCACATGCACTCTTTACACAACCCTGACAGACACACGGCCTGCAGAAGGGCCCTGTGTTGTATGTCTGTCTTAAAAAAAGACAGTAGGAAGGGTAAGGGAGGGAGAGTGAGTGTAAGAGAGAAAGAGGACCGAGGGAGATGACAGATAGATGATAGATATGAGATAGCAAGACAATGTGGCAGAGAAAGACAAAAAAATACAAACAGACCTTCTCCAACCTCAACCAGTGTAGACCCCAGCAGGGTAACAGGTAGTATTAGGAATGTGTCAGTCAGTTGGGGAAACCAAGACAACTTGACCCTGCCTGTCCCATATCTATTGAAGCTGCTGGGTTCAAGACACTCCCCCTCACTAGCTCTGTGATGGTCATGGATGACAGTAGTTGGCCAACCAAATAACCTCAGTCACCGTAATAACCGTTTTTAAGGTGCACATTTCACCTCTCCTCAGCTTCTGACTGCATGTGCTGCCATAGAAATAGAATGAATAGAACGGGGTTCCCCATTTAAGTCAATGATGGCATAATACAACACTTTGATTGTTTCAGCAAGGAGCTACAAAGTTTCATCACATTTTTAAAAGTTTATGTTACCTCAAAAACGGACTCAACCACACGAATGCCCCGACGTCTCATTTTATGTCAGCTGTTTGTCACCTCCCCCAAAAACCAAAATGTTTATGACGGTTATTTTATTTTCCTGATGGTCTTCATCAATAACCGTCAGTTACATGGTTATATGGTATTGTGCCAGCCCTACCCCATCCCCTCCTGTCCCACCTCCTTCAGACACGGTTGTCAAGGCCCCCAGAAGAAAACCAGGTCGATTCCGTACAGGATGTCTTATAAAACTATAGAGAGGCGGGAAATCTGTATCTACAGCCTGTCTTGTCAAAACAGGTCCTCTGTGCAGTCTGGAGCTGGGGCTGAACGCTGAGGCTGAACGCTGGGGCTGAACGCTGAGGCTGAACGCTGAGGCTGAACGCTGGGGCTGAACGCTGAGGATGAACGCTGGGGCTGAACGCTGAGGATGAACGCTGGGGCTGAACGCTGGGGCTGAACGCTGGGGCTGAACGCTGGGGCTAAACGCTGGGGCAAAATGCTGGGGCTATATAAGCATATATAAGGGGCGGTATGTAGCCAAGTGGTTAGTGTGTTGGGCCAGTAACAAAGGTTGGTGGATCAAATCCCCGAACTGGCAAGGTCAAAATCTGTCATTCTGCCCCTGAACAAGGCAGTTAACCCACTGTCCCTAGGCTGTCATTGTAAATAAGAATTTGTTCTTAAGTGACTTGCCTAGTTAAATTAAAAAAATATAAACACCTATATAAACAACACTATGTCACATCCCCCAATATGTTACAAATCACAGGATATAAACCCATCATAACAACTATGGCATGAATCTTATCAGAGTGAGTAATCACATGGCTAGCCTTATTAAGTTATGTTTGCTATGAGCTGTATTCAAGGGATACTTCAAGATTTTGGCAACAAGGCCCTTTACCTACTTCCCCAGAGTCAGATGAACTCATGGATATCATTTGTATGTCTCTGCATGCAGTTGGAAGGAAGTAGCCAATTAACGCTAACACAATTGTTAACTGGTATTAGCACAATGACTGGAAGTCTCTGGTAACTGCTAGCGTGCAATGACTGGAACTCTATGGTATAGACTTCATCTAGAGGTCGAAAGAAACGAACACCTGTTTAGGCGAGGCACTGGCTAGCGGAGTAGAACACCTGTTTAGGAGAGGTGCTGGCTAGTGGAGTAGAACACATGTTTAGAAGAGGTGCTGGCTAGTGGAGTAGAACACCTGTTTAGGCGAGGTGCTGGCTAGCGGAGTAGAACACCTGTTTAGGCGAGGTGCTGGCTAGCGGAGTAGAACACCTGTTTAGGCGAGGTGCTGGCTAGCGGAGTAGAACACCTGTTTAGGCGAGGTGCTGGCTAGCGGAGTAGAACACCTGTTTAGGCGAGGTGCTGGCTAGCGGAGTAGAACACCTGTTTAGGCGAGGTGCTGTCTAGCGGAGTAGAACACCTGTTTAGGCGAGGCGCTGGCCAGCGGAATAGAACACCTGTTTAGGCGAGGTGCTGGCTAGCAGAGTAGAACACCTGTTTAGGCGAGGCGCTGGCTAACAGAATAGAACACCTGTTTAGGCGAGGTGCTGGCTAGCAGAGTAGAACACCTGTTTAGGCGAGGTGCTGGCTAGCGGAGTAGAACACCTGTTTAGGCGAGGTGCTGGCTAGCGGAGTAGAACACCTGTTTAGGCGAGGCGCTGGCCAGCGGAATAGAACACCTGTTTAGGCGAGGTGCTGGCTAGCAGAGTAGAACACCTGTTTAGGCGAGGCGCTGGCTAACAGAATAGAACACCTGTTTAGGCGAGGTGCTGGCTAGCGGAGTAGAACACCTGTTTAGGCGAGGTGCTGGCTAGCGGAGTAGAACACCTGTTTAGGCGAGGTGCTGGCTAGCGGAGTAGAACACCTGTTTAGGCGAGGCGCTGGCCAGCGGAATAGAACACCTGTTTAGACGAGGTGCTGGCTAGCGGAGTAGAACACCTGTTTAGGCGAGGTGCTGGCTAGCGGAGTAGAACACCTGTTTAGGCGAGGTGCTGGCTAGCGGAGTAGAACACCTGTTTAGGCGAGGCGCTGGCTAACAGAATAGAACACCTGTTTAGGCGAGGTGCTGGCTAGCAGAGTAGAACACCTGTTTAGGCGAGGTGCTGGCTAGCGGAGTAGAACACCTGTTTAGGCGAGGTGCTGTCTAGCGGAGTAGAACACCTGTTTAGGCGAGGCGCTGGCCAGCGGAATAGAACACCTGTTTAGGCGAGGTGCTGGCTAGCGGAGTAGAACACCTGTTTAGGAGAGGTGCTGGCTAGTGGAGTAGAACACCTGTTTAGGCGAGGTGCTGGCTAGCGGAGTAGAACACCTGTTTAGGCGAGGTGCTGGCTAGCGGAGTAGAACACCTGTTTAGGCGAGGTGCTGGCTAGCGGAGTAGAACACCTGTTTAGGCGAGGCGCTGGCTAACAGAATAGAACACCTGTTTAGGCGAGGTGCTGGCTAGCAGAGTAGAACACCTGTTTAGGCGAGGTGCTGGCTAGCGGAGTAGAACACCTGTTTAGGCGAGGCGCTGGCTAACAGAATAGAACACCTGTTTAGGCAAGGTGCTGGCTAACAGAATAGAACACCTGTTTAGGCGAGGTGCTGGCTAGCGGAATAGAACACCTGTTTAGGCGAGGCGCTGGCTAACAGAATAGAACACCTGTTTAGGCAAGGTGCTGGCTAGTGGAGTAGAACTCCTGTTGAGGCCAGGTGCTGGCTAGCGGAGTAGAACACCTGTTTAGGCGAGGTGCTGGCTAGTGGAGTAGAACACCTGTTTAGGCGAGGTGCTGGCTAGCGGAATAGAACACCTGTTTAGGCCAGGTGCTGGCTAGCGGAGTAGAACACCTGTTTAGGCGAGGTGCTGGCTAGTGGAGTAGAACACCTGTTTAGGCGAGGTGCTGGCTAGCGGAGTAGAACACCTGTTTAGGCGAGGTGCTGGCTAGTGGAGTAGAACACCTGTTTAGGCGAGGCACTGTCTAGCGGAATAGAACACCTGTTTAGGCCAGGTGCTGGCTAGTGGAGTAGAACACCTGTTTAGGCCAGGTGCTGGCTAGAGGAGCAGAAACTACCTCGAACTTCCTAAATACTGGATGCAGAGACAAAAATCTCTGCAGCGTGTTTACAGGCTTTTAAATAATGGCAGATAAAGATCGAAGAGGTGGGGATCAGGCTAGTGGAGGGGAGTGTGGACTCCTCTGTCTCCTTAAATGTGAAGAGCTGTAGCTTCACTGTTAGAGCGACAGCAACAATAACCATCAGAGTGCAGTATTCTGGCTGGGGCAGAGTAGGTGATTGATGACTCAGGTTCATCAGGGGAACAGATAAACACTTTAAGAAGACTGGAGAGAGGGGGGACTATTTACCTGACATACAGTTATTGCTGAATTGAGAGAGAGAGAGAGAGGAGGAGGAGATCTAGAGAGGAGAGAGAAGGGAGAGAGAGAGAGGGAGAGAGAGAGAGAGCGAGAGCGAGAGCGAGAGAGAGCGAGAGAAAGAGAGCGAGAGAGCGAGAGAGCGAGAGAAAGAGAGCGAGAGAGCGAGAGAAAGAGAGCGAGAGAGGAGAGAGAGCGAGAGAGATCTAGAGAGAGAGATCTAGAGACAGAGAGAGGAGGAGAGAGAGGAGAGATCTAGAGAGAGAGCAGAGAGAGAGAGATCTAGAGAGAGAGAGGAGGAGATCTAGAGAGAGGAGAGAGAGAGGAGAGAGAAGGGAGAGAGAGAGAGAGATCTAGAGAGAGATCTAGAGACAGAGAGAGAGAAAAGGGCAACCAGTGAAGAACACGCACCATTGTAAATACAACCCATATCTATGCTTATTTATTTTATCTTGTGTCCTTTACCATTTGTACATTGTAAAAACACTGTATATATATATATATAATATGACATTTGTAATGTCTTTATTGTTTTGAAACTCCTGTATGTGTGATGTCTACTGTTAATTTCACTTTATATATTATCTACCTTACTTGCTTTGGCAATATTAACACATGTTTCCCATGCCAATAAAGCCCCTTGAATTGAATTGAATTGAGAGATCGAGAGAGAGGAGAGATCTAGAGGGGAGAGAGAGAGATCTAGAGAGAGAGCAGAGAGAGTGAGAGAGGAGAGAGAGCAAGAGAGAGAGACAGAGAGATCTAGAGAGAGAGAGGAGAGAGAGATATCTAGAGAGAGGAGAGAGAGCGAGAGAGCGAGAGAAAGAGAGCGAGAGAGTGAGAGAAAGAGAGCGAGAGAGGAGAGAGAGCGAGAGAGATCTAGAGAGATCTAGAGACAGAGGAGGAGAGAGAGATCTAGAGAGAGAGGAGAGATCTAGAGAGAGAGCAGAGAGAGAGGAGAGAGAAGGGAGAGAGAGAGAGCGAGAGAAAGAGAGCGAGAGAGGAGAGAGAGCGAGAGAGATCGAGAGAGAGATCTAGAGACAGAGAGAGATCTAGAGAGAGAGCAGAGAGAGCAGAGAGAGCGAGAGAGGAGAGAAAGCAAGAGAGAGATCTAGAGAGAGATCTAGAGAGAGATCTAGAGAGAGATCTAGAGAGAGAGATATCTAGAGAGAGGAGAGAGAGAGATCTAGAGAGAGGAGAGAGAGAGATCTAGAGAGAGGAGAGAGAGAGATCTAGAGAGAGAGAGCGAGAGAGAGCGAGAGAGAGATCTAGAGCGAGAGAGGAGAGGAGAGAGAGCGAGAGAGAGACAGAGAGAGAGATCTAGAGAGAGAGAGAGGAGAGAGAGAGCTAAGTCAAATTGGCTTTTTACCAAATTACCAGTTCAACAGACCATGTATTCACCCTGCACACCCTAATTGACAACCAAACAAACCAAAACAAAGGCAAAGTCTTCTGATGCTTTGTTGATTTAAAAAAAGCCTTCGACTCAATTTGGCATGAGGTTCTGCTATACAAACTGATGGAAAGTGGTGTTGGGGGTAAAACATACAACATTATAAAATCCATGTACACAAACAACAAGTGTGCGGTTAAAATTGGCAAAAAACACACACATTTCTTCACACAGGGTCGTAGGGTGAGACAGGGATGCAGCTTAAGCCCCACCCTCTTCAACATATATATCAACGAATTGGCGCGGGCACTAAAAAAGTCTGCAGCACCCGGCCTCACCCTACTAGAATCCAAAGTCAAATGTCTGCTGTTTGCTGATGATCTGGTGCTTCTGTCACCAACCAAGGAGGGCCTACAGCAGCACCTAGATCTTCTGCACAGATTCTGTCAGACCTGGGCCCTGACAGTATATCTCAGTAAGACCAAAATAATGGTATTCCAAAAAAGGTCCAGTCACCAGGACCACAAGTACAAACTCCATCTAGACACTGTTGCCCTAGAGCACACAAAAAACTATACATACCTTGGCCTAAACATCAGCGCCACAGGTAACTTCCACAAAGCTGTGAACAATCTGAGAGACAAGGCAAGAAGGGCATTCTATGCCATCAAAAGGAACATAAATTTCAACATACCAATTAGGATTTGGCTACTTGAATCATTCATAAAGCCCATTGCCCTTTATGGTTGTGAGGTCTGGGGTCTGCTCACCAACCAAGACTTCACAAACAAACACCAAATTGAGACTCTTTACGCAAAAATATCCTCTGTGTACAACGTAGAACACCAAATAATGCATGCAGAGCAGAATTAGGCCGATACCCACTAATTATCAAAATCCAGAAAAGAGCCGTTAACTTCTATAACCACCTAAAAGGAAGCGATTCCCAAACCTTCCATAACAAAGCCATCACCTACAGAGAAATGAACCTGGAGAAGAGTCCCCTAAGCAAGCCGGTCCTGGGGCTCTGTTCACAAACACAAACACACCCTACAGAGCCCCAGGACAGCAGCACAATTAGACCCAACCAAATCATGAGTAAACAAAAAGATAATTACTTGACACGTTGGAAAAAATTAACAAAAAAACAGAGCAAACTAGAATGCTATTTGGCCCTAAACAGAGAGTACACAGCGGCAGAATACCTGACCACTGTGACTGACGCAAAATTAAGGAAAGCTTTGACTATGTACAGACTCAGTGAGCATAGCCTTGCTATTGAGAAAGGCCGTCGTAGGCAGACATGGCTCTCAAGAGAAGACAGGCTATGTGCTCACTGCCCACAAAATGAGGTGGAAACTGAGCTGCACTTCATAACCTCCTGCCCAAATACATTAATACATATTAGAGAGACATATTTCGCTCAGATTACACAGATCCACAAAGAATTCGAAAACAAATCCAATTTTGATAAACTCCCATATCTACTGGGTGAAATTCCACAGTGTGCCTTCACAGCAGCAAGAGATTTGTGACCTGTTGCCACGAGAAAAGAGCAACCAGTGAAGAACAAACACCACTGTAAATACAACCCATATTTATGCTTATTTATTTTATCTTGTGTACTTTAACCATTTGTACATTGCTAAAACACTGTATATATATATATATATATATATAATATGACATTTGTAATGTCTTTATTGTTTTGAAACTTCTGTATGTGTAATGTTTACTGTTAATTTTTATTGTTTATTTCACTTTTGTATATTATCTACCTCACTTGCTTTGGCAATGTTAACACGTTTCCCATGCCAATAAAGCCCCTTGAATTGAATTGAGAGGAGAGAGAGCGAGATCTAGAGAGAGAGAGAGAGAGGAGAGAGGAGAGCGAGAGAGAGATCTAGAGAGAGCAGAGAGAGAGAGAAAAGGAGAGAGAGAGAACGAAAGAACAAATGATATAGTCAGCTATGAGTACAATAACCCAAACAACTCTGCTCTGCCTAAATTATCCCAGGTTTGGATAATTGAGCCTCAGTGATCTTTGTTCTTCTTTCTTCTCATAAGCTGAGTTAATAAGCTCAGTAAAACAGGAAATTGAGAAGTTCTGAGTGTTACTAGATAAGAGCTTCTCTGAATGATATTCTGCCAACAGCCGCATCACACACTATTCATTTATTAATATTTTTGGCATGGCCTATTATAGTGATAAGGGATTGGAATTTGATTAAGAGTAGATCAGTTTTACTGATAGCTAATGTCTGCTCTCTCTGGCAATTGTTGCCTCCCTGACCTTCAACTGTCACTTCAGTTTTTGTACTAATATGTATAATTAATATGCCAGAGTCAATAAGAGCCAAGGAAGACATCTCCTTTGACGAGGCCATTGATGTCAACATGGAAGGTTTCAATTACACACACAAACATATACAATCACACACGACACACGCATTCTTGCTCGGTTGCACACACACACACGTACGCATGCACACTCACACTATTCCTTGAGGTCTGAAAGCCACATGAGTAATACAATCCTAATGCACTCATAACTGAGAGTATCCATCAATATCGATCGATAAGGCCCCTGACCAAGAAATCTATCTCAATGTTGCTGCTGCTGCCAGAGCTAATGGTTCAGATAGGACTTCTTAATTAGGCTGGGTTGGGCAGGACTTCTTAATTAGGCTGGGTTGGGCAGGACTTCTTAATTAGGCTGGGTTGGACAGGACTTCTTAATTAGGCTGGGTTGGACAGGACTTCTTAATTAGGCTGGGTTGGACAGGACTTCTTAATTAGGCTGGGTTGGGCAGGACTTCTTAATTAGGCTGGGTTGGGCAGGACTTCTTAATTAGGCTGGGTTGGACAGGACTTCTTAATTAGGCTGGGTTGGGCAGGACTTCTTAATTAGGCTGGGTTGGACAGGACTTCTTAATTAGGCTGGGTTGGGCAGGACTTCTTAATTAGGCTGGGTTGGGCAGGACTTCTTAATTAGGCTGGTTTGGACATCACTTCTTAATTAGGCTGGGTTGGACAGGACTTCTTAATTAGGCTGGGTTGGACAGGACTTCTTAATTAGGCTGGGTTGGACAGGACTTCTTAATTAGGCTGGGTTGGACAGGACTTCTTAATTAGGCTGGGTTGGACATGACTTCTTAATTAGGCTGAGTTGGACAGGACTTCTTAATTAGGCT
Source organism: Oncorhynchus masou masou (assembly GCF_036934945.1). Lineage (NCBI taxonomy): Eukaryota > Metazoa > Chordata > Actinopteri > Salmoniformes > Salmonidae > Oncorhynchus > Oncorhynchus masou. The sequence goes on from NC_088235.1 coordinate 101,354,670, forward strand.
GGGTTGGACATGACTTCTTAATTAGGCTGGGTTGGACAGGACTTCTTAATTAGGCTGAGTTGGACAGGACTTCTTAATTAGGCTGGGTTGGGCAGGACTTCTTAATTAGGCTGGGTTGGACAGGACTTCTTAATTAGGCTGGGTTGGGCAGGACTTCTTAATTAGGCTGGGTTGGACAGGACTTCTTAATTAGGTTGGGTTGGGCAGGACTTCTTAATTAGGCTGGGTTGGACAGGACTTCTTAATTAGGCTGGGTTGGACAGGACTTCTTAATTAGGCTGGGTTGGGCAGGACTTCTTAATTAGGCTGGGTTGGGCAGGACGTCTTAATTAGGCTGGGTTGGACAGGACTTCTTAATTAGGCTGGTTTGGACATGACTTCTTAATTAGGCTGGGTTGGACAGGACTTCTTAATTAGGCTGGGTTGGGCAGGACTTCTTAATTAGGTTGGGTTGGGCAGGACTTCTTAATTAGGCTGGGTTGGACATGACTTCTTAATTAGGCCGGGTTGGACAGGACTTCTTAATTAGGCTGGGTTGGACAGGACTTCTTAATTAGGCTGAGTTGGACAGGACTTCTTAATTAGGCTGGGTTGGACATGACTTCTTAATTAGGCTGAGTTGGACAGGACCCAGCCATGCAGACACTTCATATCATTGATATGAAATCTATTGCAGAGGCCTTGAGCTGTGCACTTTTTCTACTCCATCCGATTCAAGGTGAGTTCTTGTGAGGAGATTGCAGTACGTTCACAGTGACAACTTCTGGCGTGTTTTAATGAATAAGTTTAAAAACAGTAAAAACGCAGTCTCACTTTACTTAGATGTTAATAGAAGGCTATGCTCTTCAGACATCATCATAGTAATCATAACAAACTATACTTATGAAACAGGCTTTAAAAGGGAATCGCTGTCACGCTTGTGATATTTTGTTTCTGTTGCTGAGAACACATGGAACACAGAACAAGGGAAACCCTTTGTTAGAGGGGACTACATTAAACCAACACAACCCTTGGCCTGTCACACACACACATCAGCTGTTTTACCCACAGACAGGCACATAAGGACACACAACCCTGTGAGAGAAGAGTCAGTGGGAATCCATATCAAACGCAACTCCCATTGCGTAACCAACAGCCAAAACCAACTGAAGGATAAACTCCACAGTTATGCAAGCGCAACAGATGAGATAGTGTGATAATTGTTGCAAGGGAAAAGGAAACTTTGCCTGCAGCAGACCTTTACATGCTGGGACAAATGTGTCAAACACTTTCACAATGTTTGAGCTGCACTTGATGTAGTTCGCCCAGATGCCAGTACAATTAAACTATTGTAATAGCCCAAAAAGTGCAAACTCCAAGCTAAATCAAGCATATCTCAATAATCACATTTGATTTCTATGCATTTGACCCAGGCCTGGTATTGGTGACTTAATGTACCACCTGAATGTCCCGTGGTTTGTTCCAAATGATCAATGTTGAGTGAACCCACCCAGTTCATAACTAACCAGAATTAACAGCTAGGAACCAAAGGTCAATGTCTGTTATCAGAAATCCTGAACTCTGCCAAACAAACACCTTATATTCCTTTTGGACTTCTTTATATACTACAGGAGGGCTTTTTTGAGGTGATTGTTTAACAAACAGATTTAAACATGACTGGTTGTGTTTACGTTACATTAAAAGGTAATACATGTTAAAAGTTAAATTAAAAATGTACTAGGACTACCAGGCCCACAGAAATCCTATGAAATGAATAGAGATTCTATAAGTAATTCTATGATTACACCGAGACTATAAAGAAAGTGTTTGCATGCATCACCTTGCACACACAGGGAGAACGTAGCGGTAAGAAATTAAATCTACCTTCACACCTGAATAAAGGTACCATTAATCCTTATCTGGAGTAGATTCCATTTGGATTATTAATCTCACATTGACTACCGTAATGGGTTTTATATCCCAATTTTACAATGAAATGATATTTGTTGAAGTTGCCTCTGGACTTCACAAGGATAAACCAGATCATACATTCTGCCACTGGTTTAATCTTGGTAAAGCTAATCTAAACCTCTGAAGTGAAGAGCATACAGTAGAAATAGCTTCCACCATTGGGTTACATGAGACCAGGATTTATTATCGTATGATCTTTCTGGACTGAACTGGAGGAACCCTTTGGGCGTAGTCCTCATCAGTCTGTTAGTAAAACAAACGTTACGTTCTCTTCTTAGGTCTTTTAAGGATTGCTTACGCAACAAGCAGTCAGTTTATCTCTCTATCTCGACAGTGCCTCTCATCAGAGCACTAATCTATCAAACACATTTTAGGGCAAATCCCTATTACTGATGAAACTGGTAGAAACCGGAAATCTATAGGAAGTCAAGTACATCTAACCAGTATATGTGGCAGTCGACAAATGACTAGCTGAGAGAGCTAGGTTCTGGGATACAGAGAAGGATCAGAAGACTGCCGTTTCTTCCCCATCGCCCAGCCAATAAAGCTTGGTTAAACCAGTGAATGCTGCGCCCATGGTGTCACACACACACACGCACACGCACACACACACACACACACACACACACTATAATATGAGCTCCTTACTGATGCTGCTGGTGGACTCATTTACCTCTGGGATTCTGAGATCAGAAGACAGAGGCTGGGCCAATTAGAGAGAAAACAGGCTGTTTGTTTGGCATTAGAAAGACAGGAAGCGAATCCACATTAAAGACTGTAGAGGCATGTTAAATAACCCTGAGGTCTAAACAGTAAATGTGTTGCGTGAAAGCGATTGATTCTTCTAACCCAGGTTAGAGGGGATGGCATTTGAAGTTTAACTATACCCTTCGTATGAATGGAACTGTAATCCATCCAGTCTTATTAGTACAACCTTTTATTGTGAGAGGCATTGGACAGCTTTTAAACACGTGTATCCAACCCGGGTTGTCCGTGGAGACTAAAAAGCATATTACTGTAGCTCACAGAACTAAACGCTGGGCTCTGGGAGCTATCACCAGTCTTCAGGTCTATTAACGCAAGGATAGTTCACTCATCCACCTCTGCTAGACTTCACAACCTCTGTAACCCCCAGCAGCTGTTTGATTCAAGTCACGGCACCAATGTGACCAACCATGTATCAATAATACTTAGACTTGGTAGGGTTATACGACTCTTTATGGCATGGTCATAAAGACTTCATGAATGCTAAATGTTACATTATCACAAATCTCTAAGCAAACAATACCTTTTCCATTGGATGCAGCAATACACCTTTAAAAAATGTTTAACCTTTATTTAACTAGGCAAGTCAGTTAAAAACAAATTCTTATTTACAATGACGGCCTACCCCGGCCAAACCCAGACGAGGCTGGGCCAATTGTGCGCTACCCTATGGGACTCCCAATCACAGCCGGTTGTGATACAGCCTGGATTCAAACCAGGGTGTCTGTAGTGACACCTCTTGCATTGAGATACAGTGCATTACATTACATGGAGACACTAGTCAGATCCAAAATAGTCCTGCTGACCAAACCTTTGACCAATACATGTCCTGTATGTGGAGAGCCATCATGATTACCAGGATGTTTACAGATCTCCCACTGGTGTGAACTGGGCCCATTAGCAGCCCCTGAGCCCAGCAGAGGTGGCTGATGTGATATGACATGGGCTTTCACTGAGCTCGTCCGACCGTCAAACACGCTGTCACCACACAGACAACATGGAAGCACACAGTCAGTCTGCAGCCCACGGTGCCCATAAATACTGTGAATAAGTTAAGTCTGTTTATATTCAGTCTTCTTTATTAGGGTACACAATTAAGTAAACAGGCAGTAAAAACCTCCCTGTCCATAGCCTGCTGTTTGTACATGCATAACTTATTGGTGTAAGGGTATGTAGTTTATAATATGGACATAATCTTTTCCCCATATGCCGTATGAGGAAATTATGAGGAAGAGATTGGACTGACATGCATTGCACTAATCTGCACCAATAGTTCTCTGCCTAGGAATTATGACTGTTTCAATTAATGCATCTATTTTCACTGGTCAGATAATGACATTCACATGCCTCCTCATTACTGAATGTGCTCTAGTAATGTTTGCAAACAGGAAATCACAGACTACAACCTAATATCTGTTGACAGCTCACATCTGACTAGACAGCTGTCAGTATTACCCATATCAAAGGTTATGGTAGAAAACAGTTTTTATAAAGAATCGCATTTTCCATCACATATCATGTAGCTTGAGAACTATGATCATAATGTACTCTATTGTTATAACAGACAAAGGTCGTACTTCTGCCAGGAATCAGGACATAAATTAAAACTTAAGTTGGACAGTGGTCCTCGCGTGACCATATCTGGTCGTCTTTCCAGGGCGTTTCCATTCAGATGATGGCTAATCACATATCCCTTCCTTTGTATAGCCTACCGTTACATCGTAGCCATACGATCTCGATATGGCGCTCTGACAGTGATACATATTCCATGCATTATGAACCAAAGATGACAACAGTAGACCATAGATTTATAGATCCATACTTGAAATAAGCACATGGTCAACAGTCATGTTTTTCTAAAATAAATAGATCCTTTATTTACCTCTTTCCTTCTGCTCTCTGCCCCGGGTCTGGTGATCAGAGCCGTGTCACCGCAAACCACGGCAGCATCCTCCACGAACACACAGTCCGGGAGAGACTCGTCGGCGGGGAGTTCAATCACCTCCAGCCCGAGTTTCTGCTTCAGAACCCCGACGTATACCTCATGTTCTCTCTGAGCTTTCTCCAGGTCCACGTCCGAAACGTTCATCCTCAGTGCCTCTTTAGCAAGGGAAGAGGGGATAGCTCGAACAACGGCGTGAGTGAAGTTACCAAAATCTGCCATCACACCAGCCATGTTCCGTTGATTGTTGTTATCCACAAATTGCTCAAACAAATAGCTCGAACAGTAGGCTATTCTAAATATATTTTGACAGCGAATGTTGTGGAAGTCTCTCTGTTGATTTAGCTTTGTTCGTTTTTTATTCTTTTGGTTCTTTTTTATTTTCTAAACTGACAGCTCAACTCAAACAGGCAACAAACAAGAGACAACGGTTTGATGACGCGCATTAACGTACAATCACGTGAACGAATGTAACAGCTAGTATCGTTTCCCGGTGAAGCCACAGCTCAGCCCGACATGTGACAGACAATGTGGCTCGTAAACAGCACAATCAGAATGAGACGCTCTGGCTGGCGCTCAGTTACTTTGTAACAACTTTCTATTACTTTGTAACATCGTTCTAATCATCGACGAACAAATGGGTTACAAACTCACCACAATGTCTTTACATAAAAGAATGTCAGTTAAGGCTAGTGCATAATCATTAATCAAACCGTTATTAAAATGTAGGCTACAGCCACGTGAGTGTTTCACAGTCTTTTCATTCAAAGAGCAAATCTTTATTAATGTGTACATTTCATAACCATATTTTGCAAAAGTTGATTTAAAGATCATGGTCACTGTCATCTCTGGCGTATTATTGCAATAGGCCTGCCTACCTGCCAGTTTAGCAAGTGCCAATGCCAAAGCAAAACAAAATACAATTAATTTTCTGTGATCTTTTCATGTAAGATACATTTATATGGGTGTATTGAAACCATTGAGCTCTAAACCATTGACAGTCATTTCCTGACAATAACCCCTCCTCCCCCATCAGTCAGTCATCGGAGATTCCCAAAGATTGGAAAGCAGCTGCGGTCCTCCCCCTCTTCAAAGGGGGGGACACTGTTGACCCAAACTGCTACATACGTATATCTATCCTACCCTGCCTTTCTAAGGACTTCGAAAGCCAAGTCAACAAACAGATTACCGACCATTTCGAATCTCACCATACCTTCTCTGCTATGCAATCTGGTTTCAGAGCTGGTCATGGGTGCACCTCAGCCACGCTCAAGGTCCTAAACGTTATCTTAACCGCCATTGATAAGAAACATTACTGTGCAGCCGTATTCATTGATCTGGCCAAGGCTTTCGACTCTGTCAATCACCACATCCTCATCGGCAGACTCGACAGCCTTGGTTTCTCAAATGATTGCCTCGTCTGGTTCACCAACTACTTCTCTGATAGAGTTCAGTGTGTCAAATCGGAGGGTCTGCTGTCCGGACCTCTGGCAGTCTCTATGGGGGTGCCACAGGGTTCAATTCTTGGACCGACTCTCTTCTCTGTATACATCAATGATGTCGCTCTTGCTGCTGGTGAGTCTCTGATCCACCTCTACGCAGACGACACCATTCTGTATACTTCTGGCCCTTCTTTGGACACTGTGTTAACAACCCTCCAGGCAAGCTTCAATGCCATACAACTCTCCTTCCGATGCCTCAAATTGCTCTTAAATACAAGTAAAACTAAATGCATGCTCTTCAAACGATCGCTGCCTGCACCTGCCCGCCTGTCCAACATCACTACTCTGGACGGCTCTGACTTAGAATACGTGGACAACTACGGATACCTAGGTGTCTGGTTAGACTGTAAACTCTCCTTCCAGACCCACATCAAACATCTCCAATCTAAAGTTAAATCTAGAATTGGCTTCCTATTTCGCAACAAAGCATCCTTCACTCATGCTGCCAAACATACCATCCTACCAATCCTCGACTTCGGCGATGTCATTTACAAAATAGCCTCCAATACCCTACTCAACAAATTGGATGCAGTCTATCACAGTGCCATCCGTTTTGTCACCAAAGCCCCATATACTACCCACCATTGCGACCTGTACGCTCTCGTTGGCTGGCCCTCGCTTCATACTCATCGCCAAACCCACTGGCTCCATGTCATCTACAAGACCCTGCTAGGTAAAGTCCCCCCTTATCTCAGCTCGCTGGTCACCATAGCATCACCCACCTGTAGCACGCGCTCCAGCAGGTATATCTCTCTGGTCACCCCCAAAACCAATTCTTTCTTTGGCCGCCTCTCCTTCCAGTTCTCTGCTGCCAATGACTGGAACAAACTACACAAATCTCTGAAACTGGAAACACTTATCTCCCTCACTAGATTTAAGCACCAACTGTCAGAGCAGCTCACAGATTACTGCACCTGTACATAGCCCACCTATAATTTAGCCCAAACAACTACCTCTTTTCCCTACTGCATTTATTTTATTTATTTTGCTCCTTTGCACCCCATTATTTTTTATTTCTACTTTGCACATTCTTCCACTGCAAATCTACCATTCCGGTGTTTTACTTGCTATATTGTATTTACTTTGCCACCATGGCCTTTTTTTACCCTTACCTCCCTTATCTCACCTCATTTGTTCACATCGTATGTAGACTTGTTTCTACTGTATTATTGACTGTATGTTTGTTTTACTCCATGTGTAACTCTGTTTCGTTGTATGTGTCGAACTGCTTTGCTTTATCCTGGCCAGGTCGCAATTGTAAATGAGAACTTGTTCTCAACTTGCCTACCTGGTAAAATAAAGGTGAAAAAAAACCTGCTAAGAACAAAGTGCGCTTCTTTGACAAGCTATTCCAAGCCATGGTGCATTTCCACTACGGACTTACGCCAGTGGTTTACCCAAAAGGCTCAGACTCAAAGGGCCATGGCCTCAGTGGACCTGCTCTGACTTGGAGTACTTTTCAGCTGTTAAGACATGGTTTAACACTTTCCACCATTAACACCTTCTCATAAAGAACTGTCTTGATGATGCAGAGGTTGATGATTCTGCTCTTCACAAGTCCTCAGTGTCAGCCCCAGCTATACAGAAACAAATTTACCAAAAAATAAAGCTAGAGCTTACATTACCATAATCACTTGTGACACACTGGTGCTGCACTGGAAAAAACACATCACTTTCCTATACAGTTGCCTAATGGGGTTGAGTACAGCATCCCCCAGCATATCACAATAATGGAAGTACATATATTCACAGTGAACAAAACACATCACTTTCCTATACAGTTGCCTAATGGGGTTGAGTACAGCATCCCCCAGCATATCACAATAATGGAAGTACATATATTCACAGTGAACAAAACACATCACTTTCCTATACAGTTGCCTAATGGGGTTGAGTACAGCATCCCCCAGCATATCACAATAATGGAAGTACATATATTCACAGTGAACAAAACACATCACTTTCCTATACAGTTGCCTAATGGGGTTGAGTACAGCATCCCCCAGCATATCACAATAATGGAAGTACATATATTCACAGTGAACAAAACACATCACTTTCCTATACAGTTGCCTAATGGGGTTGAGTACAGCATCCCCCAGCATATCACAATAATGGAAGTACATATATTCACAGTGAACAAAACACATCACTTTCCTATACAGTTGCCTAATGGGGTTGAGTACAGCATCCCCCAGCATATCACAATAATGGAAGTACATATATTCACAGTGAACAAAACACATCACTTTCCTATACAGTTGCCTAATGGGGTTGAGTACAGCATCCCCCAGCATATCACAATAATGGAAGTACATATATTCACAGTGAACAAAACACATCACTTTCCTATACAGTTGCCTAATGGGGTTGAGTACAGCATCCCCCAGCATATCACAATAATGGAAGTACATATATTCACAGTGAACAAAACACATTTCTGAATAATTTCTAATGTCAGCATCCACCAGCATATTTTTATTATTTTCACAATGAATGGAATAACAGATTTCACATCCACACTGAAATATGGACAAAGCACATATTTATGTTATATTGGTCGTCGTAATATAACAGTTGAAGTCGGAAGTTTACACACACCTTAGCCACATTTAAACTCAGTTTTTCACAATTTCTAACATTTAATCCTAGTAATAGGTCCCTGTCTTAGATCAGTTACGATCACCACTTTATTTTAAGAATGTGAAATGTCAGAATAATAGTAGAGAGAATTATTTCTTTCAGCTTTTATTTCTTTCATCACATTCCCAGTGGGTCAGAAGTTTACATACACTCAATTAGTATTTGGCAGCATTGCCTTTCAATTGTTAAACTTGGGTCAAATGTTTTGGGTAGCCTTCCACAAGCTTTCCACAATAAGTGGGGTGAATTTTGGCCCATTCCTCCTGACAGAGCTGGTGTAACTGAGTCACGTTTGTAGGCCTCTTTGCTCACACATGCTTTTTCAGTTCTGCCCACATATTTTCTATAGGATTGAGGTCAGGGCTTCGTGATTGCCACTCCAATACCTTGATATTGTTGTCCTTAGCCATTTTGCCACAACTTTGGAAGTATGCTTGGGGTCATTGTCCATTTGGAAGACACATTTGCGACTATGCTTTAACTTCCTTGCCTGATGTTGCTTCAATATATCCACATAATTTTCCATCCTCATGATGCCTTCAATTTTGTGAAGTGCACCAGTCCCTCCTGCAGCAAATCACCTCCACAACATGATGCTGCCACCCGGTGCTTCACGGTTGGGATGGTGTTCTTCGGCTTGCAAGCCTCCCCCTTTTTCCTCCAAACATAACAATGGTCATTATGGCCCAACAGTTCTATTTTTGTTTCATCAGACCAGAGGACATTTCTCCAAAAAGTTTGATCTGTGTCCCCATGTGCAGTTGTAAACCGTAGTCTGGCTTTTTTATGGCGGTTTTGGAGCAGTGGCTTCTTCCTTGCTGAGCGGCCTTTCAGGTTATGTCGATATAGGACTCGTTTTACTGTGGATATAGATACTTTTGTACCTGTTTCCTCCAGGATCTTCACAAGGTCCTTTGCTGTTGTTCTGGGATTGACTTGCACTTTTCGCACCAAAGTACGTTCATCTCTTGGAGACAGAACGCGTCTCCTTCCTGAGCGGTTATGACAGCTGCGTGGTCCCATGGTGTTTATACTTTTGCACTATTGTTTGTACAGATGAACGTGGTACCTTCAGGCGTTTGGAAATTGCTCCCAATAATGAACTAGACTTGTGGAGGTCTACAATTGTTTTTCTGAGGTCCTGGCTGATTTCCTTTGATTTTCCCATGATTTGCAAATAAATTCAATAAAAATCCTACAATGTGATTTTCTGGATTTTTTTCTCATTTTGTCTGTTATAGTTGAAGTGTACCTATGATGAAAATTACAGGCCTCTCTCATCTTTTTAAGTGGGAGAACTTGCACAATTGGTGGCTGACTAAATACTTTTTTGCCCCACTGACTCAAATTATGTCAATTAGCCTATCAGAAGCTTCTAAAGCCGTGACATAATTTTCTGGAATTTTCTAAGCTGTTTAAAGGCACAGTCAGCATAGTATATGTAAACTTCTGACCCACTGGAATTGTGAAACAGTGAATTTTAAGTGAAATAATATGTCTGTAAACAATTGTTGGAAAAATTACTTGTGTCATGCACACAGTAGTTTTCCTAACCGACTTGTCAAAACTATAGTTTGTTCACAAGAAATTTGTGGGAGTGGTTGATTTTTTTCACTGATTTTTTAAAGACAGGAGCACACAACAAACATGCCTTACGATTGTAGGTAAAACAGGCTCAGAAATAGAAACATTACCATGGAACAAGAGCTAACTAGTGACTAAGCTGAGAGAGTGTACATAAGATCACCTCATAATTCACTGGGCTTCCGTCCCAGAGTTCCATGAGCTGACATGGAAAGGAAACTTCACAACGCCCACTGCATAATGCAGTTATGACACATACGTTGACAAAATATGTTATTGTTATCCTTTGTTTGAACAGGCAATCATATTGGTCCTGTTCTGTTTTATACTAGTGTATAGGACAATAGACTAGGATGCAGTGAGTAAAGAAAATAAAAGCAGAGCCATTGCCACTTTCTCATAAGGGGTGTGGGGGGGGTGGAAAATATGATGACTGCCATTGAACATTACTACATGGATACGCATGTCCAGCCCTGGTTGCCTGGCGATGTTTACAGAATGGGTAGTTACGGAATGAATATCGTTATGGGATGTTATTCCATGGTTCCATGGCGCACAATGACAGTACTGTTTCTTATAACATAGTATTCCCTCATAAGGGAATAGGAAAGAATCAGAACAACATGCCTGGCAGAGCAGAACAATGATAATCAGAAGCATCTCACTGAGCTCATGGGGTTAAACTGAACACAGAGGGACTAAGTAATGAGGTCAGAGGTCATAATGGATATGGTAATGGCAGGATGGCACAGGATACATTTGACATTAAGGGCCAATTGATGTTTGGGAAACAAGTGTCATCACTATCATTTGAATCAGATGACATAAGTATTACTTAGGGCTAGATGTGCAGTGTGCACACAACACAAACCTAATAAAGCAAAACTCACATGGGCACATGTGCCACTTTGGGAGTCTGACACTCAAAATAGACACTTGATGATGCCAATTGTGAAGTGGTGACATAATGCCAGTGTCACATTTCATGAGCTTTAAATGTCTGTCTGGTTTAATCGATGAAGATTCACAAGCTTTTTCATGAATGACTAAAGATATACCCACAGACACCTCAAAAAGACGCAAACAATGAGGAAAACAGTGACAATGAGGAAAATGTTGACAATATGTTAACAAACTTAACCATAGCATAACACCATCTAGTGTCTTAAACTGGAAGTATGAAAATGTAGACAATTGACAAACATAAAGCTGGCATCAAGATACAGCATAATCAATATCCGTTTAGTGGGTACCCAAATAATGATTGTCAAGCAGTCGAACTTCCAACATCAGAACGACTCAATACTTCAATATATTTATACACCATTAGAACAAAGTGATAAAGCAATTGCGTATCCACAACATGTAAAAACAAACGGATTAGTAAAGTTCAAGTAAAAAATACAAACTCACCGGAGGGAGAATATCCGTGGTCCTGATAACTATTCTCCGTTAGTTATTTCTTCAGCGCTCTCTCAGTATCACGTCATGTAAGTCTAAGTATAAAGTTACTCAAAAAAACATTTCCGACTCACGGGTTAAAACAACTTCAGGGATAGTATCAATAGGGTATTATTGTCATATCGTTCTCCGTTTAACTGTCATATTTTGGTTGCAAATAACCCCGTTTTCAACCATTTGTTTTTCAAGCATCACGTTTGTTTTCTCGGTCAAATCCTGTTTGCAATAATTTGTGATTTCTGAATTTCAAATTCCGATAAAATGTTACTTAGTTGAAAAGCAAATAATAGGACTATGAACTAGTTGGGTATGTTCTCCCCAAACCAACATCGTATGTGGAATATTGGATCACTGTTGTTGATTATTTTTTCAAAACGTGATGGACAGATTGCGTAAAACGTAAATTAACCCAAGGTGGAATACTAAGGAATTTCCTGCATGAAGAACATATTTAACAACCCTTTAAGCTGTCAGGAATGCTTTGTGGTTGGCTAGAGGGAGAAATATGTTAATAATGTAGGCTTCTGCCATACCAAATATGGCAACATTATTACGTCTGGAGTGTGGTTCGCATCTGGAAATGCTTAGAATGAAGGGAAGAGCAGGCCAAAAATAGAAGCCGTAAACTTTATTTCTCCCATTCCTCTCAAACGCGCACAGAATCTCCGAATTCCGGGATGTCTCTCCCCTAAACTGTGAACAGTTACAGTACATTTAGAATAACGGAAGTAATATATTGATATAGGTGCTATAATAAGACTATTCTCTGATAGAATTATCCTCATCATGAGAATCGAATCTCGCAACAAATTCAAGATAATTTACGAGGTGAAGCAGTGACAGCATGACAATATCATACCTTTTAATAGCTTTGGCAACTGTTGCATAACTGACCGCAAGAAGAGGTTTTAAAAGAATGTATAATATAAACCATCTATACACATGTTATAACACAGTAAACACCTATCTAAAGGAAGAAGCAATGGAAAAGGCAATATTATAGTATTGTTTATTTTTCTTTTGAATATTATCTATCAATGCGAAGTCAAAATAAGTGGAAACAAACAGATCAACCTGCTTTGAAAAAAAAATCAATCCCACTTCTAAATTAAAGAAAATGTGTACCCCAACACTTGGCTCATAACATAACAGCTGTGAACCCGTGAGAAAACCAATAAAGCAAAACAAAGGATAAAGGTAGATAGTAGAGACTGGAAACGGCGAAGGGGGGGGGGGAAATGTTCAGTTCTAGGGGAAAATGTATTTTTGAAAAAAGTTAGACAGGGTGGTGCTTAGCTTCGATGGAAAACGCGCCAAGAAACATTCCTCGCATAGTTTTGGAACAGTTCAGCAGTCAGCCAACGACGACGTCAGCTTTCACTACAGTATAAAAGACGGGAGGTACTCTGCTTCAGCAGACTGCAACTTGCAACCAGAGCAACACTTATTAAGCCTCTACTCTCTAAAGAGACTAGAAAACAAACCAAATCGCTACAGACGAGACGACTGACCGCTACACTTAGGATAAAAATACATTTGCAAAGACTGAGAGCAAGACATCGTAAAGGGAATAGCAAAATAACAAATATATTTTATTTAATAGGCTACGCAACAAAGAAAAACGCAAATATGCTCATTTTCTCCATCGTCGTGATATTAATTGGAACCTTCAATATGGTAAGTCATTTTCTCTAAACAATATTTCAGTTTAAAGTTGTATATGACTTGTTATGACTTTGAATAGATCGGAACGAATACTAAATGTATGCTTGTATACAATGTAAAGTTATCACACTGGTTTGGAAACCTGTTGCAATCATATCGTATATTAACGGCACCGTTTGAAAATAATAAATAAGCTACGTAAATACAACCTGAACATGTGGCTGTTTTAAGATGTTGCTTACAAAGTATATATCATCATCGAGCTCTGTTATCTGCGCAGGTTCTTTCCTCCTCTTCTTGCCCCTCGGTATGCGAGTGCCCGATGGAGCTGCCCAGGTGCGCGCCTGGTGTGAGCCTCGTAGTGGATAGCTGCGGGTGCTGCAAAGTCTGCGCGAGACAACTCAACGAGGACTGCAGTCTGACAGAGCCTTGCGACAACACTAAAGGACTCGAGTGCAACTTTGGGGCCAGCTTCGGTGCTATGCGTGGCATCTGCCGTGGTAGGTGTCTCTTTCCAACCCTGCTATGCTGTAAACAGATTTTAGGTGTGAATAATGCTAGTTTGGTAGTTTGCAACCATGAGTAAATTAATATGGTAGAAAGCGAAGCTAGTGATATTTTTACTTGAGGGAATAAGAGGACCATGTTATTTCAACTCTAAGGAATGTAACTCAGCACCTCAGTCTAAACTCTAAAGTACAAACATCCTGCTCTGGAAGAAAATGACCCCCCCTCAGTGGTTCCTGTCCTCTGGCAGCCCTAGCCTTCTGAATCATTTTTACAGTTTAAACCAAGCCTACCTCAGCCAGCCTCAGCCAGCATGTGATCTGTGATGTCTATAGCAGACACTAGTCTACTGAAAAGTGGAATAACAGCCATTTACCCCTCTCTTCTCCTCCACAGCTAAGTCAGAGGGAAGACCCTGTGAATACAACAGCAAGATTTACCAAAACGGAGAGAGCTTCCAGCCTAACTGCAAGCACCAGTGCACATGCATCGATGGATCTGTGGGCTGCATCCCCCTGTGCCCTCAGGAGCTCTCCCTGCCCAACCTGGGCTGTGCCAACCCAAGGCTGGTTAAGGTGGCAGGCCAGTGCTGCGAGGAGTGGGTATGTGATGACGGAAAGGACACTGACATAATTGACAAGCTGTTTGGCAAAGACAGCATGACTGAAGAGTCAGAGAGTGACCTTACCAACAGGAATGAGCTCATCGCCATTGTCAAGGGAGGACTCAAGTCTCTAGCTGGTAAGCAGCCTCTATCTAGCAGCAGCCATTTTGAATTTCAGCTTTCAACAATTACATTTGCATTTGCCTCAAATGTTGAAGCCCATACCAGCCCAGTTTCTAACGTTTTCTTGCCTTTTCTCCTTACAGCTTTCAGAGTGCAGCCTGAGAGCCACATGTTTGAGAGTCAGAAGTGCATTGTCCAGACCACTCCTTGGTCCCAGTGCTCCAAGACCTGTGGCACAGGCATCTCCACCCGAGTCACCAACAACAACGGCGAGTGCAAGTTGGTTAAAGAGACACGCATCTGCGAAGTGCGGCAATGCACCCAGTCACCCTACTCCAACCTTAAGGTAAGCTCCAGCCACCAAGACTAAACTGAAACATGGCATACAATCCAACAAAACCAACCAACACTGCTCAGCTTGTTTATGGAAACTCTTGACTGACTGTTTCTCTCCCCTTGTTCCTCCAACAGAAAGGAAAGAAGTGCAGCAGAACCAAGAAGTCTACCCAGGCTCAGAAGTTCACCTATGCCGGCTGCTCCAGCATGAAGAAGTACAGGTCCAAGTACTGTGGATCCTGTGTGGACGGCCGCTGCTGTTCCCCCCAGCAGACCCGCACCATCCGGGTCAAGTTCCACTGCGAGGACGGAGAGACCTTCAACAAGAACGTCATGATGATTGAGTCCTGCAAATGCACCTTCAACTGTCCCCATGCCAACGAAGCCTCCTACCCCTTCTACAGACTCTTCAACGACATCCACAAGTTCAGAGACTAAATCAAATCTGATTGGGCAGAGAACAGACCCCTGAGAGATCCCAAAACAACAACATTGACAGCCAATGGTAGTCCATCTAAATGCAGGGGTCCAACTCAACTGCCAATGAACTATCAACTTCGTGTTGTAACTAGATTCCCAAGGAATTATAGGCTTGCATCATGAGGACTTTATGAAGTGCACTGTCTGCTGTGACCGAATCAGCATTCTAACTTAAGATTCGCTTCATACTACTGGAGCATCAGAGTAGCTTCGTTATGGAGCAAAATGTAAATTAACACGTGTAAATGACAATGTATGTTAATATCAATTCGTTGTGTATATTTTCGACGATAAGTACCAACCAGACATGACCCACACAAACTTTAGATGTGTGTGTATGGATGTTGTTTGGATATGCAGATACATAATTTAATTAAGTATAACTTGATCTTGTAACCTAATGAACCAAGACACCACATGTTACCGTGGTTCCATACATGTTTGTGTTTTGTGGCAGCTAAGGACCTTCCCAACTATCAAGAAAGACAAAGTGAAACATATCAAATGAATGTTTTCATTATTGTTATTAATATTATTTATCAAATTGTAGCTACTTTATTTAGATTTGTGTCATACTGGAATAAATTGTAAAAATGATTTAATTTTATATGTTACAAAATAAAACAGATTTATTTATGAAATGTAAACACTATCTTCGTTTCCTTTGATCAAACTGAAGTTGGCTACCAACAAAACTGTTTTGACTAAACTGAACATATTCATTGGGATTAGTAAACAAGTACATGACATACATTTAGAATCACATCTGGAGGGGAGGTCAAACACAGTCCCCATATTTACTGGGAGGAACTCCAGTAGTTATACCATGGACAATCCCATACTATATACTCCAACAGAGCGATCGTTCAGGGCTGATCCAATCTTATATAACAGAGTTCTGCAGACAGTTTCCAGGCCTTGAGACTGTTTGGTGCATTGGAATGCCATTGTAAAGCTCTGCAAGCCAAGGTAGTTTACATTCCCTATATCAGGCTAAGCCATGCACTTGACCAATTCGAACAAAAAAACTATTAAATCCCAGCATAGCAATGAGCACAGAGCTATGCCAATAACCTGAAGTGATACTATTCTCCATGGTCTTGGATTAGAAGCAGCAATTCAAAGGGGACTATGTGACTGTATTGTACACATATTAAACACAACACAAAACAATTGACCTAATTTGCAGTGGTTGGATAGAAACATTGGCCCTCTGGCACTAGGCAGGCTGCAGTGGGTTTGTGCTGTAAATAGTCTGGAAGAGCCAGGTGGGATACAGCTTCCCAGCCTTAGGAAAAAAGACATCGGGTTGAAACGTGTGGAGGCTAATATTAGCAGGGGTAGGACAGGTAGCAGTAGTGAAGATATAGCTCTCCTCTTAGTTATAGAATCCTCAAAGTAGTCCCTCTTCTTCATCTGCTGAGAGGGTGGCTATACAGTATGCATATGTTGCCAAACACCTTTGACTTGAATAGGGGTGAGCAGACCAGTGCTTAGGGGCAACTTCTAAAGCCATAGGAGTGTTAAGCCTTGAGGATAGAACACACATACACAGTGTTTTTTTATCCAGGTAGAGGGAAGGGAACGGCTCAGGAATGCAGAGGTGGCTCAGAAAGCAGACAGACATCCTGATGGGTGGCAGATGTTTGAAACGGTGGAGCAACATGTTCGCTTTAAGTCAGAGAAGTAGTCAGTCCTAAAAATACAAACACTAAGTGCTCGCTGCCACCCACATAAGGTGTATCGTATCAAAACACGGCATAGAAAAGCCATCTAACCGAGACCACCACCGCAGAGCACCTATGCAGAACTTAACTTTCCTGCAAGACTGGCAGAAATGACTGTTAATAGTGTGTATTTAATAGGAGGCAGTTTAGAACGGGTGCAAGGCACATCCCTCTCGGTTATGGTCAGGCCGCATACCGAACCCACTGTGCCCGCTGCTGAAAGTTTAACAAATATTCATCCAACATTTTTTTTAATGTTTATTATTTAATTTCTTTCATAAGGCCTCGAGGTTTACCTTATCTTAAGAATGTATTTATCTCTTTCTACCAGTCAGAATTTCAATCAAAATACTTTTAGTAGTCTGTTTTGGTTGGTTCCGTCGCCCAATTTTTTCTCTCCCCTTCTGAACTTAAGATATAATTTCCAACCCTGTTTTGTTGGGAAAGTGCAATCATACTTAACACAATGCACAACAACTGGCCACCGCAGAGGCGCTCCATCCATTCACCAGCCAACTTTAACTGAACACAGAGACAGTGGTGCTCCATCCATTCACCAGTCAACTTTAACTGAACACAGAGACAGAGGCGCTCCATCCATTCACCAGCCAACTTTAACTGAACACAGAGACAGTGGTGCTCCATCCATTCACCAGTCAACTTTAACTGAACACAGAGACAGAGGCGCTCCATCCATTCACCAGTCAACTTTAACTGAACACAGAGACAGTGGTGCTCCATCCATTCACCAGTCAACTCTATCTGAACACAGTCAAAGAACTGGACCCAGAGACCCCATTGTTGTGAGAAAAGGGAAGAAAAGGGCACCAAAAGAGCAGAAAAACATTAAAATCCTCATACACCCAGACACACAAACACACACAAAATCAGGCGCCCCTGAAATTAAATCACTCACCAACTACCTCACTCCTTGAACATAAAGTGTGTTTATATGACAAAGACATTAGCATGGAGGCTTCGTTAGGCACTACGTAATGCAGCGCGGCCCCAGAAGCTAATGGGGAATGGAGAGAGAGGGAGGCTCAGCCATTAGAGCATTACAGCATTCTGGAAGCTTTTGAGGCACTGATGTCATCTCTTTTATTGCCCCCTTGTCTATAACCTCAGGTTAATATACAATATTATAGGGAACCCAAGGGTGAGAGGCACGGAGGGTTTTAAACAGCCATTTAGAGTAGACCAACCGGAGAAACAGACCCACTTCCTCTAGAACAGGGCCATCTGGTGGCTGGTAGCAGTATAGCAGGAACATAACCAGCATGCTGTATGCACCGGTCAGTCTGAGATTTGACTTACATCAATTAGGGACATGATGGTCATTGAGAGAGATGGTGTATCAATAAGTCCTGACTGCATCCTGGCAGGGACTGTGTTGCACAATACCCTAACAAGTTGCCAAGTTGATTAGCAATATAAATGCCTCAGTCAGTTTCATCCCGGCCACAGGAGTGTGATAATGCTGCCTGCGTTCATTCTCACACCAGATGGAGAGGAGCAGGGCTGTTTAATGAGGGCTATGAAATAAAACAGAGCAAGCAAGAGTAATGGGGGAATTGGGTGGAGGAGGGAGTGAGAGAGAAAAGAGGAAGAGAGGCTTCAGCCAATATGTTTAGTAAGTTTAACACTGTTGAGTTGCTGGAGGTGTCTGGTGTGTAGACGCTGGATCAGGAGACAGACCAGACCGTAAAATGAATTAGATAAGATCTGTCCTCGATAGAACAACTTTAATCCAAAGTGTTAAGTAATGTCCTAGGAACGCACTAGTGAGACATCCACGGTGCATTACACTGGTCTACAGTGATATTAAGTTAATATACACTGCTCAAAAAAATAAAGTGAACACTAAAATAACACATCCTAGATCTGAATGAATGAAATATTCTTATTAAATACTTTTTTCTTTACATAGTTGAATGTGCTGACAACAAAATCATACAAAAATTATCAATGGAAATCAAATTTATCAACCCATCGAGGTCTGGATTTGGAGTCACACTCAAAATTAAAGTGGAAAACCACACTACAGGCTGATCCAACTTTGATGTAATGTCCTTAAAACAAGTCAAAATGAGGCTCAGTAGTGTGTGTGGCCTCCACGTGCCTGTATGACCTCCCTACAACGCCTGGGCATGCTCCTGATGAGGTGGAGGATGATCTCCTGAGGGATCTCCTCCCAGACCTGGACTAAAGCATCCGCCAACTCCTGGACATTCTGTGGTGCAACGTGGTGTTGGTGGATGGAGCGAGACATGATGCCCCAGGTGTGCTCAATTGGATTCAGGTCTGGGGAATGGTCGGGCCAGTCCATAGCATCAATGCCTTCCTCTTGCAGGAACTGCTGACACACTCCAGCCACATGAGGTCTAGCATTGTCTTGTATTAGGAGGAACCCAGGGCCAACCGCACCAGCATATGGTCTCACAAGGGGTCTGAGGATCTCATCTCGGTACCTAATGGCAGTCAGGCTACCTCTGGTGAGCACATGGTGGGCTGTGCGGCCCCCCAAAGAAATGCCACCCCACACCATGACTGACCCACCGCCAAACCGGTCATGCTGGAGGATGTTGCAGGCAGCAGAACGTTCTCCACGGCATCTCCAGACTGTCACGTGCTCAGTGTGAACCTGCTTTCATCTGTGAAGAGCACAGGGCGCCAGTGGCGAATTTGCCAATCTTGGTGTTCTCTGGCAAATGCCAAACGTCCTGCACGTGTTGGGCTGTAAGCACAACCCCCACCTGTGGACGTCGGGCCCTCATGGAGTCTGTTTCTGACCGTTTGAGCAGACACATGCACATTTGTGGCCCGCTGGAGGTCGTTTTGCAGGGCTCTTGCAGTGCTCCTCCTTACACAAAGGCGGAGGTAGCGGTCCTGCTGCTGAGTTGTTGCCCTCCTACGGCCTCCTCCACGTCTCCTGATGTACTGGCCTGTCTCCTGGTAGCGCCTCCATGCTCTGGACACTACCCTGACAGACACAGCAAACCTTCTTGCCACAGCTCGCATTGATGTGCCATCCTGGATGAGCTGCACTACCTGAGCCACTCGTGTGGGTTGTAGACTCCGTCTCTTCTACCACTAGAGTGAAAGCACCGCCAGCATTCAAAAGCGACCAAAACATCAGCCAGGAAGCATAGGAACTGAGAAGTGGTCTGGGGTCACCACCTGCAGAACCACTCCTTTATTGGGGGGGGGTCTTGCTAATTGCCTATAATTTCCACCTGTTGTCTATTCCATTTGCACAACAGCATGTGAAATTTATTGTCAATCAGTGTTGCTTCCTAAGTGGACAGTTTGATTTCACAGAAGTGTGATTGACTTGGAGTTACATTGTGTTGTTTAAGTGTTCCCTTTATTTTTTGGAGCAGTGTATAATTAACAAGCCTTGATGCTTCCCCATGAAAAAAACATACATCATTGGACCAATGTGGACTTCTGTGAAGGATATTTAATGAAATATTCCCCAGGTTATCATTACCTAAAAACCATAAGCCATATCAAATCGAATTTTATTTGTCACATGCGCCGACGACAACAGGTGTAGACCTTACAGTGAAATGCTTACAAGCCCTTAATTTATTAACTGCAATTGTTGGTTAAGTGTTAAGAAAGTATTTATTTAAATAAACTGAAGTAAAAAATAAATGTAAAAAGAACTCAAGGAGCAACAATAAATAAACAGTATGGAGGCTATATACACGGGTAGAGTCAATGTGCAGGGGCACAGGTTAGTCGAGGTAATGTGTACATGTCGGTAGAGGTAAAGTGACTATAAATGTATAATAAACAGAGTAGCAGTAGCGTAAAAATGGGGGGTGTGGGGGGGGGGGCAATGCAAATAGTCTGAATAGCCATTTGATTAGCTGTTCAGTCCTATGGCTTGGAGGTAGAAGCAGTTAAGAAGCCTTTTGGTCCTAGACTTGGTGCTCCGGTACCGCTTGCCGTGAAGTAGCAGAGAAAACAGTATGACTTGGGTGGCTGGAGTCTAACAATTTTTAGGGCTTTCCCAAACACCTCTGCTTCACACAGACCAACCAAGGATACAAAGGGAAGAAGGACCAGGGAAGAGGAACAAAGAGCTGTAAGTCATTCATGCACTTTCAGACTACTGAGCAGATCTGTACTGCGCTGGCCTGGTTGTATATCTACAACATTTTTAATACTGAAAAGAATAGGCAAAGTAAATAGAACAGTATGTTTTGGGTCAGCATAGCAGTGTGAAAACGGTATTACAAACACCAGGGCAGCAACACTCCTATCCACGCAAAACACTCTTCTGGAGCTAAAGCAGACTTTTCCACAGCGCCTTTGCGTGCCTCCGTACATGCACTGTGCTTCTGCACACAGTCCCCCAAACAGAACCAAGCCACAGCAGAGTAGCTGGGTCCCCAAGTTGCTCTCATAAACAAACAATTATGCACGCATTGTCGTTTGAAAGCAAACCACCAAATCAAGCCTAATTAATTGCAAAACCCAACTTCAGAAATATCGGGGGCAATTTTGTGAAATTGGATCAGAGGAATTTAAAAATGCCTTGCGTTTTCAGACTAAAAATGGACCATTTACTTTTAACAGCAAACAGAAACAAAAGCAGTGCTTTTGTGTGGGTTTCTTTGAGGGGATTTATTGAGATAGAAAAGTAAGACCCAGCTGCTTTAACACAGTGGGAGGCAGTTTATCACAGGCGAACACAAAAATGCCAGGAATAACAGATGTTTAAAAAAAGGTTTCTCAATTGTTATCCCAGAGTTCAGTAAGGACCCATTGCTGCGATGCGGGTGGAGAATGTACTATGACAGACTTAATCTCTTTATCCAGACTAGAAGGTCACAAGAAAATAGCAGTTGAATATCAAAAATGTGTTTTGTATACATGGGTTAGCAGGGCACAAAAATATTTGTGAAAACCTAAACAACTAATTCGAACACTGATATCCTCTCTGTTCTATGTGGTAGACCTCTAAAAGGGTATAACAGTTCATTGGAACTTCCGAACCAAAACTCTCAGCAGCATGCAGCGTTGTACAAACATTACCAACCAGTCTGGGCCCATTTCTGAATGCAAACAAATACATAAAATAAAGCTGAGAGAAGTTGCCCAGAATGTGCCCTCCACAGTTCAGCAGGGGGCATTGTGGGTTAGTTATCCATCTAACCCACAATGCCCCCTGCTGAACTGTGGAGGGCACATTCTGGGCAACTTCTCTGCAGGCTGGTGCAGTACTATAGTAATGACTGGCTGGTAAATGAGAGCGAGACACACGGTCTGTGAGATCGAGACCTCTCCCTGCGTGAGGTGTGGAAAATGAGTCATCACACCCCCAATATCTGATCATTGCCATAGGGGTTGGTAGAGGTTGACATCACACGCACACAAATTCCCATCGGAGAGCTACACTTTCCTGTATCACTACTGGCTGATGCTGTTCCAATATAACACAACATACACTAGCGTTCAAACATTTGGGGTCACTGTTTTTGAAAGAAAAGCACATTTTTGTCCATTAAAATAACATCAAATTGATCAGAAACACAGGGTAGACATTGTTAATGTTGTAAATGACTATTGTAGCTGGAAACGGCTGATTTTTCATGGAATATTTACATTGGCCCATAATCAGCAACCATCACTCCTGTGTTCCAATGGCACATTGTGTTAGCTAATCCAAGTTTATCATTTTAAAAGGCTAATTGATCATTAGAAAATCATTTTACAGTTATGTTAACACAGCTGAAAACTTGTGCTGAATAAAGAAGCAATAAAACTGGCTACCTATAGACTAGTTGAGTATCTGGAGCGACAGCAGTAGTGGGTTTGATTACAGGCTCAAAATGGCCAGAAACAAATAATTACCCTTGAAACTTGTAAGTCCAATCTTGTTCTGAGAAATTAAGACATTTCAGGTCACCATTATACTCTAACAGAAAATACAGACATGAGTTTGTTGCTTTGGTAGCTTACGTAACAAGCAAGATGATTCTGTAGCCAACTATGACATGGGTGGAATTAGTCAGGTTAAACCTTGTTAACCACCTAGAAAGAAGCTCCTTTGAGACAGATGAATCTGAACAGGGCATGATGACAGATACTGGCTGCCTAGCACTCCAACTGAGGAACGTCTAAACAACTATAATGAATAATTAACCAAGTTTGTCTGACAGAATCCTTTGAAAGTGACCATTTCAAAACTTGCAATAAATGCATCAGACTTCGTAGCTACTGTACCACACAATCAAAAAGGTGTCTGATATCCCAGTCAATAAAAACAGTGACTTCATGTTACATGTATTTATTTTTGATTTAAGAAAGCATCTCAATTGATAATGTACAAAATCAAATAAAAAGGATGACAAAAAAACAAATTAACATTGTTAGCCGATAAAATCCAATTGGCTGTTGAAATAAACACTACGTAAGAGTAAATAATGCAACAAGAGCATTTTTATAAGTCGGTCCAACTGAATCACATCTGATTACATAAAGAAAACATGCCAAGACTCAATCTCCCTCTGATTCAAACTCTTCAGTAATTTCACTAGTATCTTTAACATCATTTTTTACTGACATCAAACCCAGTGTCATTATCATTAGCACCATCATCGATATTAATACTATCATTATTATTGACTGGGAAATGGCTCAGGAGATTAACAGACTGCAGGTTCTGGCTCATTGCCTTACTCTCTGGGTCCCCTCTGATTTTGTCATCAACTGTTTCAGTAGCAGCAATCATTGCATCGCCAATACAATAAACACCAGAATGGGTATCAACATGGTTATTACCATAATTTGGGTTGTCATCAACTTGGCAGTCACCATGGAAACCATCAATTGGCATCTCATCATCCCCATTATCATCATCACCATGGGCAACAACAATCTCTTTGACCATCTTATCAGCTTCAATATCATCATCACCATCTCCAATCTCCCCATCCTCAAGTTCCTCTGGTTCTCTCTTGGCTCTTTTTTTCTTGGGTGGGTCAGTCTCAGGAGAGCTTCCCAGGAAGGGTGGCCCCAGTTGGGGCTGTGAGACCTCCGTCCTCCCCTCCTCTCTCTGACCGTTACCCCGCCATGCCCCTTCCATCATGGGACTGCCATGGGCCAACACAGGCTCCACTGAAATGAAAGGCCGGTGGTGGGCAATTGTTAACAGGATGTGGGAGTTGCCATGCGGCATACACACACACACTGCAGTCTCACCATGCTTAACAGACACGCATGCACACACTTACACATTAGCACGGGCAGGGTCTGGCTACGCTGACGGCATATTTTGGCTCAGTGGGCCTTAGTCGAATGATGTGGCGTGTCGGACCATTAGCTATGCAATAATGTACGGCAGACATATGTCGTAGGAGGGGGTGAGGAATCAAGGGGGGCAAAAATGTTATATCAATGTGAAGAAATACTCCATGACCAAAAGCTCCTTTTTCACTGTAAACATTTTCAGAAAAATGATTAGAACATTTCACAAGATAATAACCATGTGAAGAGAATTAAAGAATGAGGCTGACCAAGTGAGATGACTTGTTATACATTTTAGTAATACAGTTGAAGTCGGAAGTTTACATACACTTAAGCCAAATATATTTAAACTCAGTTTTTCACAATTCCTGACATTTAATCCTAGTAAAAAGTTAGGATCACCACTTTATTTTAAGAATGTGAAATGTCAATAAGAGAGAGAATTATTTATTTCAGCTTTTATTTCTTTCATCACATTCCCAGTGGGTCAGAAGTTTACATACACTCAATTAGTTTTTGGTAGCATTGCCGGTAAATTTGTTTAACTTGCGTCAAACATTTTGGGTTGCCTTCCACAATAGGTTGGGTGAATTTTGGCCCATTCCTCCTGACAGAACTGGTGTAACAGAGTCAGGTTTGTTGGCCTCCTTGCTCGCACATGCCTTTTCAGGTCTTCCCACAAATGTTCTATAGGGTTGAGGTCAGGGTCTTGTGATGGCTACTCCAATACCTTGACTTTGTTCCTTAAGCCATTTTGCCACAACTTCAACTTCATCAAGCCAGAGGACATTTCTCCAAAAAGTACAATCTGTGTCCCCATGTGCAGTTGCAAACCGTAGTCTGGAGTTTTTATGGCGGTTTTGAGCAGTGGCTTCTTCCTTGCTGAGTGTCCTTTCAGGTTATGTTGATATAGGACTTGTTTTACTGTGGATATAGATAATTTTGTACCAGTTCCCGCCAGCATCTTCACAAGGTCCTTTGCTGTTGTTCTGGGATTGATTTGCACTTTTTGCACCAAAGTACGTTCATTTCTAGGAGACAGAACGCGTCTCCTCCCTGAGCGGCATGACGCCTGCGTGGTCCCATGGTGTTTATACTTGGGTACTATTGTTTGTACAGATGAACGTGGTACCTTCAGGGGTTTGGAAAATGCTCCCAAGAATGAACCAGACTTGTGGAGGTCTACAATTTATTTTCTGAAGTCTTGGCTGATTTATTTTGATTTTCCCATGATGTCAAGCAAAGAGGCACTGAGTTTGAAGGTAGGCCCTGAAATACATCCACAGGTACACCCCCAATTGACTCAAATGATGTCAATTAGCCTATCAGAAGCTTCTAAAGCTATGACATGTTCTGGAATTTCCCAAGCTGTTTAAAAGGCACATTCAACTTAATGTATGTAATCTTCTGACCCACTGGAATTGTGATACAGTGAATTATAAGTGAAATAATCGGTTTGTTGTCCCAATTGTTGGAAAAATGACTTGTGTCATGCAAAGTAGATGTCCTAACAGACTTCCCGAAACTATAGTTTGTTAGCAAGACATTTGTGGAGTGGTTGAATAACGAGTTTTAATGACTCCAACCTAAGTGTAAGTAAACTTAAGACTTCAACTCTATATATGGAGTGTCTTAAAATGTGTGTATTCATCTTAAGATAAATGGGTGAGAATCACATCACAGTAAGTACATTTCCCCCCATAAAGTAGTTATCAACAGTCAGTGCTAGTAGGAATAGATCATTGTTTGAAGTGGGGCTTATCATAGGGCATGACTCAACCCAAAGGAAACGTGACTAACAGTCACTCACTGACCAGGGATGGGCAACTTTGATGGGGGTGGGGGGATGCAAAAAATCTGAACACATCATGAGGGGCCGCAGTTGCTGTTCTAAAGCTAGTTTTCGTCAATTATACACATTTTGCCATGAGAAGAGAAGATTAAACAATTTTTTAAAAATTTGTATGAAAGTTATGTTTCCACAGTTCATTTTGTGCAATTCTACTAATTTTGCCATGGGGCAGAATGGAAAATTAGCAGTTTTACAGCTAATTTCCTGCCATTCTACACATTTTGCCATAGGGTGGTAAGAAACGTTCACAGTTTTTAATGTGATATGAGGGAGACTAACAAAATCGATGGTTGATTACAAGTTTAGATAGCTGGCCGACATGGGCTAATTGAGTGATTATCAGTGGGGGGGATTTACCAGAGGGCCTTCAAAAGGGGGCTGCCAGTTACCAATCCTTGCCACAGAACAAGCTGCCAGAGCCAGTTAGGACAACAGATCTTCTCTGTAAATACACAGCAGTTCCGCCACAGGGTCCGATGTGTTATCACCTCATGCAGGCTTCTCTCTGTTGTGGTGACTCAGTAGTAATGTTACGATAATTGACACTACAGAGTAACAGCTTGGCAACACCGCCTTATCGGAAACAGACAGCATACCACAGGATCCGATTACCCTTCACCACTTCCTACAGGCTTTTCTCTCAATGTTGTGGAGACTCTCAGTAGCAGAGCAAGTATTAGAGTTAGTGTAACAGCTTAGCAACACACTTGAGCTGAAATGACCTCAAGGCTCCATCTGTTCTGGGTCCCTGATAAGAGTCTGATAGGGGTACCGAGGACAAGTGTGGTGATTTGATTAGGCCTACCTACTGTTTGTTTTTGTTGCTGTCCCTGACATTGGCATCTCCAGGCATGTACTACCTCAACGTGGCGTCTGTATGACGTAGCCTCCTGTAAGACTTGTCTTGATTATGAGATTAAGTAGGACGACCAACGTTCTGGCCACTCTCCCTTACTGACTTAAGCCTAACTCACATCCATTATTTTAACAGTTCCTACGTGAATCACATTTGAGCCACTTTCTGACAGATGTTAGTATGTGTGACATTACACAGAACACACGTTTCTTCTGGGGCAGCATGTTGTCATAATGGAGTCACTAGGAGACTGCAGGACATTAAAGAAAAACTATCTTTTGGTATTTGTTTCATTAACCCATTATTGGGTAAATGTATGTAAATGTAAATGTAAAAATGAATGCATCATACCGGCTGTATTTGTGTATTTTGAAAGTTACACATCTTGAACACTTGATTGCTGACATGCAAAATATATTTGGACTATATCAAACAAACTGCTGACTAGTGAAACGAACTGGAGATGTCATGTTAATGTAAGGATAGACCAATTCATCATGTTAGAGTTCTGCTCCCTCTAACACCAGCCTCGGTGAGGTTGTTCTTAGTGAAATGTTACATTAAAACTTTCTAGAAGGGATGATGGATTGCCTATTTGCAGCTTACTGTAGGTGTGGATGGTATTACCTGGTCCTTTCAGTGGGTAGTCGTGGCAGTGGTCCTTGAGAACAATGTGTAGCAATGGGTACTCAATCACAAGTTTGAACTTCAAGTTTTCCTTCAGGGTCTTTGCCACATCCAGCTCTTGATACCTAAACAAAAAAACAAAATGTGTTACTACACTGCAACCACCAGAAGCTATAGCAACCAGCAGGAAAAGGGCTAGGGTTAGCCAAAATAAAATAAAAAACCCATCTGCTCTAGCTGTAGAATCGTTCTATGACTTCATTGCGGAGGCTTGGTCTGTCTTTCGAGGAGGAGGATTGATGGAGATAGGAGTCATGGTTTGGCACAGTAAAACTCCAGTGCTGATTCCCATCCCTCCTCATTGAGAATGGAAACTACTGACTTAACCAGAGTCAATAACATCACCAAAAGTACTGCGGCCCTTAAAGCTCCTCGTGTTTCACTCTTTTTGCGATTACATCAGTAGTGCCTGAGTAATCCTGTCGTGCTAGGGAAGATGGTGCCGACAAGATGCGCAAGATGGCACCGACAGAGATGGTCGCCTCGCTTCTAGTCCTTAGGACTTATGCAGTATTTAGTTTCTTTATGTATTATTTCTTACATTGTTTGCCAAGAAAATCTTAAGCGTTATTACATACAGCCGGGAAGAACTATTGGATATCAGTACGATGTCAACTTACCAACATTACGACTAGGAATACGACCACTCATGGCATTGAATCTGATTCCAGAAGTCGACCCAAAACAACGTAGCCGCAGAAGAGGTAGACGGAGTGGACTCCTGGTCAGACTTCGAAGGCGTGCACACCACCTACCGCTTCTGAGGATATTACTCGCCAATGTCCAGTCTCTAGATAACAAGTTAGATGAAATAAGGGCAACGGTTGCCTTCCAGAGAGACATCCGGGATTGTAACATTCTCTGTTTCACGGAAACATGGCTCTTGGGATATGTTGTCGGAAGTCGGTACAGCCACCGGGATTCTTTATGCATCGCGCCAACAGAAATAAACATCTCTCTGGAAAGAGGAAGGGCAAGGGTGTACGCCTCCTGATTAACGACTCAAGGTGTAATCGTAACATACAGGAATTCAAGTCTTTGTTCACCTGACCTAGAATTCCTTACAATCAAATGCCGACCCTATTACCTCCCAAGAGAATTCTCATCGGTTATTATCACAGCCGTGTATATCCCTCAAGCCGATACCACGACGGCATTCAAGGAACTTCCCTGAACTCTACTCAAAATGGAAACTATACATCACAAGGCTGCATTTATTGTAACAGGGGATTTTAACAAAGCAAATTTGAGAACAAGACTACCTAAATTCTATCAGCATAATGATTGTAGCACTTGTGCGGGCAATACATGATCACAGCTACTCTAACTTCCGTGAAGCATACAAGGCCCTCCCTTCGGCAAATCTGACCACGACTCCATTTTGATCCTACCGTCCAATAGTACTATCCAACGGAGGTTTGAACAATCCGATTCCACGCGTCAAGATTGTTTTGATCACGCGGACTGGGATATGTTCTGGGCAGCCTTAGAGAATAACATCAATTTATACGCTGACTCAGTGAGTTAAGGAAGTATATTGGAGATGCTGTACCCACTGCGACTATTAAAACCTACCCTAACTAGAAACAGTGGATAGATGGCTGCATTAGCGCAAAACTGAAAGCACGAACCACTGTATTTAACCATGGAAAGATGACTCGGAATATGGCCAATTATAAACAGTGTAGTTATTCCCTCTGCAAGGCAATCAAACAAGCGAAATGTCAGTATAGGAACAAAGTAGAGTCGCAATTCAATGGCTCAGACTCGAGACGTACGTGGCAGCGTCTACAGGCAATTACGGGCTACAAAAAGAAAACCAGCCACGGCACGGACATCAACGTCTTGATTTCAGACAAACTAAACACCTTTGCCCGCTTTGAGGATAATACAGTGCCACCGACGGGGCCTAATACCAAGGACTGAGGGCCCACCCTCTCCTCCATGGTCGTAATTTAAATGTCTTAGGTGTTAACCCTTGCAGAGCTGGCGGCCCAGACGGCATCCCTAGCCGCATCAGAGCATGCGCAGAAAGGCAAAGATAACAACTAAATGACTACTGCCCCGTAGCACTCACGTCTGTTATCATGAAGTGCTATGAGAGACTCCTCAAGGATCATATCACCACCTTACCTGCCACCCTAGACCCACTTCAATTTGCATACCGGCCTAATAGGGCCACATACGATGCAATCGCCATCACACTGCCCTATCCCATCTGGACAAGAGGAATACCTATGTAAGAATGCTGTTCCATTGACTACAACTCAGCAATCAACACCTTAGTACCCTCCAATGTTATCACTAAGGTTGAGGCCCTGGGGCTCAACCCCACCCTGTGCAATTGGGTCCTGGACTTTTTGACGGGATGCCCACCAGGTGGTGAAGGTAAGAAACTAAATCTCCACTTCTCTGATCCTCAACACTGGGGCCACACAAGGGTTTGTGCTCAGCCCTGTTCACCCATGACTGCGTGGACATGCATGCCTCCAACTCCATCATCAAGTTTGCAGATGACATAAGTTGTGAGCTTCATTACCAACAACGTCGAGACAGGGAGGTGGTGAGGGGCCTGGGAGTGTGGTGTCAGGAAAACAATCTCTCACTCAACGTCAACAAAACAAAGGAGATGGTGGACTTCAAGAAACAGCAGATGGAGCACCCCTCTATCCACATTATGGGACTGAAGTGGAAAGTTAGGTTCCTTGGTGTACACATCATGGACAAACTGAAACGGTCCACCCACACAGACATTGTGGTGAAGGGGCAACAGCGCCTCTTCAACCTCAGGAGGCTGAAGAAATTCAGCTTGCTCTTAAAAGCCTCAAACTTTTACAGATGCACAATTGAGAGCATCCTGTCGGACTGCACCGTCCTCAACCACAAGGCTCTCCAGGGGGTGGTGTGTTCTGCACAACGCATCCCTGGGGGCAAACTACCTGCCCTCCATGACACCTACAGCACCTGATGTCACAGGAAGGCCAAAAATATAATCAAGGACAACAACCACCCGAGCCACTGCCTGTTCACCCCGCTACCATCCAGAAGGTGAGGTCAGTACAGGTGCATCAAAGCTGGGACCGAGAGACTGAAAAACAGCTTTTATCTCAAGGCCATCAGACTGTAAAACAGCAACCACTGCAGAGGCTGCCTACATACACTCAAAATCTAATGCTAACATATCTTGCATTACTCATCTCATATGTATATACTGTATTCTACACCATCTATTGCATCTTGCCTATGGTGCTCGGTCATCGCTCATCCATATATTTATATGAATATTCCTATTCCATTCATTTACCTTAGGTGTGTGTGTGTATTAGGTTGTTGGGGAATTGTCCGATTACTTGGTAAATATTACTGCACTGTTGGAACTAGAAGCACAAGCATTTTGCTATACTCACAGTAACATCTAACAATGTGTGTGTGACCAATAAAATTTGATTTGACGGTAATAGATCATGCTAAACGGTTAGCAGCCCTATGGAGTGACATGGTTTGTCTCTACGCTCAACAATTTCACCCCATCCAGCTTACCCGGTAATCACCAATAACCTAGACATGATATAGGCCTAACTCTAATATACACTACATGACCAAAAGTATGTGAACACTCATTCCAAAATC
Organism: Oncorhynchus masou masou; assembly: GCF_036934945.1. NCBI lineage: Eukaryota > Metazoa > Chordata > Actinopteri > Salmoniformes > Salmonidae > Oncorhynchus > Oncorhynchus masou. Next base: position 101,386,247 of record NC_088235.1, read on the forward strand.
ATGGGCATTAATATGAAGTTGGGCCCCCCCTTGCTGTATCACAACAGGCCGTGATTGGGAGTCCAATAGGGCGGCGCACAACTGGCCCAGCATCATCTGGGTTTGGCCAGTGTAGGCAGTCATTGTAAATAAGAATTTGTTCTTAACTGACTTGCCTAGTTAAATAAAGGTTACATTTATTTTCTGCTATAACAGCCTCCACCCTTCTGGGAAGGCATTCCACTAGACGTTGCAACATTGCTGCTGGGACTTGCTTCTATTCGACCACAAGGGCATTAGTGAGATCGGCACTGATGTTGGGCAATTAGGCTAAGATGGGGTTGGGGTCAGGGCTCTGTACAGGCCAGTCAAATTCTTCCACACCGATCTTGACAAACCATTTCTATATGGACTTCGATTTGTGCACTGGGCATTGTCATGCTGAGACATGAAAGGGTTTCCCCAAACTGTTGCCACAAAGTTGGAAGCACAGAATCGTCTAAATGTCCTTGTATGCTGTAACATTAAGATTTCCCTTCACTGGAACTAAGGGGCCTAGACTGAACCATGAAAAACAGCCCCAGACCATTAATGCTTCTCCACCGAACTTTATAGTTGGCACTATACATTGGGGCAGGTAGCGTTCTCCGGGCATCCGCTAAACCCAGATTTGTCCGTCGGACTGCGAGATGGCGAAGCGTGATTTATCACTCATGAGACAGCGGTTTCACTGCTCCAGGGTCCAATGGTGGAGAGCTTTACACTACTCCAGCCGATGTTTGGCATAGCGCACGGCCAAGGAAACCCATTTAATGAAGCTCCTGTTAAACAGTTCTTGTGCTGATGTTGCTTCCAGAGGCAACAGAGGACAAACCTTTTACGCGCTACACGCTTCAGCGGTCCCATTCTATGAGCTTGTGTGGTGTACCACTTCGCAGCTAAGCCATTGTTGCTCCTAGATGTTTCCACTTCACAATAACAGCACTTACAGTTGACCTGGGCAGCTCTTGCAGTGCAGAAATTTGACTTATGGCCTTGTTGGAAAGGTGCCATCCTATGGCAGTGCCATGTTGAAAGTCACTGAGGTCTCCAGTAAGTCCATTCTACTGTCAAAGTTTGTTTATGGAGATTTCATGGCTGTGTGCTCAATTATTATACACTGCTCAAAAAAATAAAAGGGAACACTTAAACACCACAATGTAACTCCAAGTCAATCACACTTCTGGGAAATCAAACTGTCCACTTAGGAAGCAACACTGATTGACAATAAATTTCACATGCTGTTGTGCAAATGGAATAGACAACAGGTGGAAATTATAGGCAATTAGCAAGACCCCCCCCCCCCAATAAAGGAGTGGTTCTGCAGGTGGTGACCCCAGACCACTTCTCAGTTCCTATGATTCCTGGCTGATGTTTTGGTCACTTTTGAATGCTGGCGGTGCTTTCACTCTAGTGGTAGCATGAGACGGAGTCTACAACCCACACAAGTGGCTCAGGTAGTGCAGCTCATCCAGGATGGCACATCAATGCGAGCTGTGGCAAGAAGGTTTGCTGTGTCTGTCAGCGTAGTGTCCAGAGCATGGAGGCGCTACCAGGAGACAGGCCAGTACATCAGGAGACGTGGAGGAGAACGTAGGAGGGCAACAACCCAGCAACCTTGCTTTGCACACACACATCCCCACAGACCAAACCAATCCAAGAGCTGGGATGCAACATGACAGTTACAGGTTTTAACTACGGTGCCTCAGGTTGGTTCCAAGAAAGCCTACTAAAATCTGAGGTGGGAGAGGATCTCAAGTCAACAATATCTGCTGGCATTTCCTGCTGCGGCAGGATCAGGAAGAGACAGACTCGGAGGGAGGGAGGGAGGGAGGGAGGGAGGGAGGGAGGGAGGGAGGGAGGGAGGGAGGGAGGGAAAGTGATCGAGAGATGAGAGCTGCAACTCATACTCCTGTCAGTTGGCAAATCTACAAAACATCTCTTGTAAGAGGCAAATAAACCTCAGAATCCGGACAGATTTCCTCTGGGAAATGTGGCGGTTGTGTGTTCTCATGTACATGCATGTGTCTCTAAGAGCCATCACCACCAGAAGAGTGAGAATACACTCACAGTTTACTGTTGGGTTCCGTAGAAGCTCTAGAAGGTACCCATTATTTTCCAACAGCTACCTAACTATTATTACTGAAGGATGAGTAGGTAGCTGCAGCATTTGGCCAGGAAGGACGAGAGAAGTGACATGGTCAGGACCACAGAGAAATAACTGACGCTCGAGTGGGTGTTACTAGCCCGAGGGACTTTGGTCCGAGAGAAGATGAACTGTGCTCAAAATCTTCTTGAATGATGTTAAATTCTAGAACTTTCTACGCAAATACAAAATAGAACAAGTCCTGAGCAGAGTGAGTCCAGTGCTCTGATCAGGTGTTACTTCAGAGGGAATTTCTTTGTTGTAATTTAGAGGGTGTGTGTGTGTTTGTGTTAAACCAGAGAAACGAGGTAGACATTCATGATACCGATGTAGCTATAAAATAATCGTCTAATGTCGGTGAACTGATAAATCGGTCGGGCTCTAACATTCACAACAGGTTCTCTTATCTAAGCTAAGAGGATCCAAACCACAAAGGGGTCCAAATCACAGCCACCTTACGTGAGCTAGAGGAATATGGATACAGAATCAGAGCACTTCAGTTCAGGTTATAAGAGAAGAGGCAGCAAACCACAGCTATGTGCAGGTGGCTGCTTTACCAGACTGGTTGGGTCTGTGGTTGCATCCTTTAGGTAAGATTCTTATAAACATTACCCAGCTGTATTAATAACAATACAAAGCATTTGCCATAGCAATACCAAGAGACTGAATACAAGCATGTGCTAAGAAAAGAGAAACACAAGGGGATCTTTAAGAGCTGAGGGAGAGAGACACGGTTTTAGGAAGGCATCAGCATGCTTCAGCTCGGCTGGAGCCTATCCGAACTCGGCTAAACTCCCTAAAAAGACCTGTGCTTAAAAAAAAAACATGTTTTTTTTGCCGAAGATATCTTAGTCGCACAATTTTTCATCTTCCGTTTGATGTATTCTTCAATGAAAACAAACTGCATGAAAAATGTAAACGAACAGCTGGAAAAAAAACTCGGCAAGACATCAAAATGTCGTCATAATATACAGTGCCTTCAGGAAAGTATTCAGATCCCTTGACTTTTTCCACGTTAGTCTAATTGAGAGTTGTTTGCTAATTAAAAATATTGTATTTACATAAGTATCCAGACACTTTGTTGTGAGACTCAAAATTGAGCTCAGGTGCATTCTGTTTCCATAGATCATCCTTGGTAAATTCAATTGATTGGACATGAATTGGAAAAGCAAACACCTGTCTATACAAGGTCCCACAATTGACAGTGCATGTCAGAGCAAAAACCAAGCCATGAGGTCGAAGGAATTGTCCATAGAGCTCCGAGACAGGATTTGGTCAAGGCTCAGATCAGGGGAAGGGTGCCAAAGAAATGTCTGCAGCATTGAATGTCCCCGAGAACACAGTGGCTTCCATCATTCTTAAATAGAAGTTTGGAACCTCTTCCCTAGAACTGGCCGCCCAGCCAAACTGAGCAATCGTGGAAGGGCCATGGTCAGGGAGGTGACCAAGAACCCGATGGTCACTGACAGAGCTCTAGAATTCCTCTGTGGAGATGGGAGAACTTTTCAGAAGGGCAACAATCTCAGCAGCACTCCAGATTCTCTGGTAGGATGAAACCAAGACTGAACTCTGGCCGGAATGCCAAGTGTCACATCTGGATGAAACCTGGCACCATCCCTATGGTGAAGCATGGTAGTGGCAGCATCATGCTGTGGGGGTGTTTTTCAGTGGCAGGGACTGTGAGGCTAGTCAGGATCGAGGCAAAGATGAATGGAGCAAAGTACAGAGAGATCTGATGAAAACCGGCCCCAGAGAGCTCAGGACCTCAAACTGGGGCGAAGGTTCACCTTTCAAAAGGACAATGCCCCTAAGCACACAGTGGCATCTCTGAATGTCCGAGTGGCCGGGCCAGAGCCCTGACTTGAACCCGATTAAACTGTAATCGCTGCCAAAAGGTGCTTCAAAGGCTGTAATAGCTGCCAAAGGTGCTTCGACAAAGTACTGAGTAAAGGGTCTGAATACTTTTGTAAATGTGATATTTTAGTTTAGTTTTAATACATTTGCAAAAATTTCTAAAAACCTGTTTTTGCTTCTTCATTATGGGGTATTGTGTGTAGATTGATGAAGGGGGGGGGGAAACGATTTAATACATTTTAGAATATGGCTGTAACCTAACAAAATGTGGATAAAGTCAGGGGTCCGAATACTTTCTGAAGGCACTGCATGCACAAGCTATAAAGAACTGTTGCGGCTAGGAAGCATGCGGAGACCTTAAGGAGAGGGTTGGAACATCACACCACAGATGTGAGGAGAGAGCGTAGTCGATGGGATAACTAAAGGAACGTTACAGCTGCCTGTGATTTAAGGGGCTCAGACCATCTCTAGGGGAGAAAACAGATGATAAACCACCACCACTAACTTTTCCCCCCTCACTGTCTTCTGCAGTGTGTGTTTGATATTTTAAACTAGGCAGCATTTCTCCTTGTCAGGCTGGACAGCCCAGCTGCTCATTGGGTCTCTGCTCTACTCTGCAGTGAGCTAACAAAGGGAAGGACATCCTCTGGATCCAAACGAGTGGAATGAATCAGAAATAAAAATCAACATTTCAAAAAGGTATTAAATAAATAAACATCCAGCCCGAGAGGTTAGGGCTTTTTTTTACCCCCGTTTTCCTCATCCCTAGAACTCCCATTAGGACTTTGGAGGCGAAGGTTGAGAGCCATGCGTCCTCCGAAACACAACCCTACTGCTTCTTGACACAATGCCCCAAAAAAACTGTAAGCCAGCCACAACAATGTGTCGGAGGAAACACTGTGCACCTGGCGACTGTCAGCGTGCACTGCGCCGGGCTGCCACAGGAGTCGCTAGTGTGCGATGGGACAAAGGACATCCCTTCCGGCCAAACCCTCCCCTAACCCGGACGATGCTGGGCCAATTGTGTACCGCCCCATGGGTCTCCCAGTCGTGGCCGGCTGCGACAGCCTGGACTCGAACCAGGATCTCCAGTGGCACAGCGATGCAGTGTCTTAGACCACTGCTCCGCTCTGGAGGCCAGTGTTAGAGCTCTTGACGCTCGGGCTGCTTCTCTACAAGTAAGAGGATGTTTACTGGTTACACAGCTATATTTAGTACAGGAGCAGCCATTTATTTGATTCATACTTGATATTCCGGCAGACATTTTGTAAGAAATTCAACACAGGAGCAGATTGACCCGGGGCCAACTATGGACTGTACTGTTCTGTCCAAATCCCACGGCTTAAACCAAACCTGAAGGTAGAAAGCGCTCTATGAACCCCAACTTAAAGGTGCATTTTACATTTACAGTAAATGTTGAGCTCATCGACCATTGCATGCATAGATCCAAATATGAAGCGTGCTTACATTTCTCCAGCCCCATCCCTCAGCTTTAATCCAAAAACCTTTTGAATTTTTCGTTTTAAAGACCCTTGCTCCATTCGGTCTCAACGTAGACTTTGATCTGAAGCCATTCTTGTGATTATGCTATTGTAAATGTTTGTAGGCTTATGTAGCCAAATTGTATCTATAATCGTACGCTATCCATTTGTTTTTTTGTATGCTTTTTTAATATATGACAATTAACCAATCATATCAGGCTACACCTGGCCATGATTACAGACACCTGTGTGTCTTTTGACACTATATAAATATGTCACCCCGCGGTGTTTGTCATTATACACTGATGAAGACAGCTTGTCTGTCGAAACGTTGGATATAAATATTTTTGCATCTGAGCTCCTAGAGCGTGAGGCTCTCCTTCATTTCTTTTTAAGTGTTCCACTCCGCTAGCCAGCACCTCACCTAAATAGGTGTGCGTTTCTTTCACCTCTAGGTGGTCTGAATCCGACAGCAATTTGTACTACAGGTAAAACTAGCCATATTGTGTATCCAGTCACAGCGAACAGAATTACTTCATAACATGTAATCACAGGGTTGCATAGGAGGGATGCACTGAACTAGGAGGCCCAGACATGCTTGGGATTCACGGACCGACTTTTGGGAGCCCATCAATAGGATGTGACCCCTGTCAGCAGCATACCACCCTGCATACCACTGCTGGCTTACTTCTGAAGCTAAGCAGGGTTGGTCCTGGTCAGTCCTTGGATGGGAGACCAGATGCTGATGGAAGTGGTGTTGGAGGGCCAGTAGGAGGCACTCTTTCCACTGGTCTAAAAAATATCCCAATGCCCTAAGGCAGTGATTGGGGACACTGCCCTGTGTAGGGTGCCATCTCTCGGATGGGACGTTAAATGGGTGTCCTGACTCTCTGAGGTCATTAAAGATCCCATGGCACTTATCGTAAGAGTAGGGGTGTTAACCCCGGTGTCCTGGCTAAATTCCTAATCTGGCCCTCAAACCATCACGGTCACATAATAATCCCCAATTTGCAATTGGCCCATTCATCCCCCTCTCCCCTGTAACTATTCCCCAGGTCGTTGCTGCAAATGAGAATGTGTTCTCAGTCAACTTACCTGGTAAAACAACAGATAAATAAATAAAAAGGAGCCCAGGGCCCATCTTCATATTACAGTTATGGCTTGTTCCCGCCACATTATACCCTGCCTCTGCCCTGTTATGTAACTGTACCTTGCTGATATTATGAGCCAATTCCACCATGGCCACGGGAGAACATGTCTGTCCTACTAAAACACCGTAATGTTGATCATAAACACGAAATAAAAGCAAAATGCCGCATGTAATGGTAGGCCATTATAGAGCCCTATACCAACGACCATTAATGGGGGGGGGTGATGAGCTAATGGGGAAAGTAAGAGTCACACCTCTGGTATTGTTCTCCTCCCTACTTTACTAGCTAGCACTGTGTCGCGGGGTGGGCTGGCCGCGAGGGTAATGCAACATAACTCATTAACACACTCAGCACTTCACTGACGTCTACCATAATGCCGACAGGAACACATTTCTGAAGTTTGCAACACCTCTCCTACCCGAGTCCCCCCCACATCTTCCTGTGCATGTGTCGTTAACAGGCAGTAGTTTGGTGAGAGGACGTGGTGTTGATGGATGAATATCTCCATTAGTCATAGCAGGGGGCAGGTCACTGCTTTTTTTTTCTGCTGCCAGCCAGCTGTTCCCCCCCTCCCCCCTCATCTACACCCTGGCTGCATCCCAAATGATACTCTATTAGTTAAATGGTGCACTACTTTTAAACCAAGGCCCATAGGGCTCTGGCCAAAAGGAGTGCACTATATTTTTTTTATATATATTTTTTTACCTTTATTTAACCAGGCAAGTCAGTTAAGAACAAATTCTTATTTTCAATGACGGCCTGGGAACAGTGGGTTAACTGCCTGTTCTGGGGCAGCACGACAGATTTGTACCTTGTCAGCTCGGGGTTTGAACTCACAACCTTCCGGTTACTAGTCCAACGCTCTAACCACTAGGCTACCCTGCCGCCCCGGGAATCCACACAATGCAGGGAAACAATTAAAGGGTGAAAATTCTTAGAAAATCCTGAGGTTTAACATGCCGTTTTCACTACGCATACATTACCTGACGGGGATCTGATTGATGCCGCTGGTCTGTGTGACACTTACTTTGTATCTCAAAGATCAGAAAAGACTCCAAGATGACTGACAAGAGGAGCCTCCTGGGATACCCATCACTAACTAAAGGATTAAAGCTTACTATTCGCTCTGGGCAAACGTAAGACTCGGTGCTGCAATGTCAATTCTGTCACGGCTGTTCCACTGGATGTCAGAAGGTGAATTCACCAATTTGTAAGTCGCTCTGGATAAGAGTGTCTGCTAAATGACTTAAATGTAAATGTAAATGTAATGTCACAGAAGGGGTGGATCCTTGTAATACGCTCTGGCATTCAACATACTTTTTTACTACCTGACAATTGAGACACGCTGTATCATTCCTTCTGCAGTTTATTTTTTTTATTTTACCTTTATTTAACCAGGCAAGTCAGTTAAGAACAAATTCTTATTTTCAATGACGGCCTAGGAACAGTGGGTTAACTGCCTGTTCAGGGGCAGAACGACAGATTTGTACCTTGTCAGCTCGGGGGTTTGAACTTGCAACCTTCCGGTCACTAGTCCAACGCTCTAACCAGTAGGCTACCCTGCCGCCCCAAGCAGTCATGGGGGCAGTGTTGTTGCTTGGTTCCTTGATACGGTCATTCATCCCCCTACAGGCTATTCATCAAAGCATTGATAACCAAATATAATCTCAGCGACTGTTCAAACAGTAAACAAAACAAACAGGCTATTGTAGCCAGCTAGCAAGCTAGCCATGTGCTTTTTCTCCATGACCATAATATGATCTATTTTTAGCTGCTATCAGAAAGAATACACAATCAACATATCAAACTGGGATAAATGTTTTAGGTTACACCAGCAGGTATAAGAATATTTGCCAGGGCAGATTTTTTTTATAGCTATGATCAGATTTTTTCACATGGAGATGTGAGAAGCTAAAACGGCTACTAGATAGCTTATGTTTTTTAACGAGGCTAAGGACGACTAGCCAGGCTGCTACTAGCAAGGGAAGGTGACTTTTCCTTGCTTTCACAAAATACTCTAATAGAGAACGTTGGCATCGCTCCCTTGTGAATGGGAGTGGGACCGGCAAGGATATCAGGTTAGCAAAAGGTGTCCACTACTCCCCAAAAAATCCCATTCCACCCATGTGCACACGTGTAGCTAAAGCTTGTGGTAAGTAACCTAAAGGACCATCTCAAGAGTGATATGGGCCGGGGGAGACTCACTGTCATGTTGATGCTAAGTACCTTCACATTAGAAGGGTAAGTAAGGGGGCTGGTGGATTTGTAGACTGAAGTTGTGGGGTCAGAGGGCACAGCAGGTTATAAGTGTAGAAGATCAACTTTCTCTATGACTAAGTGGAAATGGGTGACAGCCAAGGACTGGGCGAGGCAAATGTGTGCCATCAAAACCAGCACCATCCCCTTCCCACACAAAGCAAGTCTGTGTCCAGCTGATCAACAGCATTCCCAAAATGTGGAATCAACTGGAATTACAGCACAAAGAATTAGGCCGAGGGAAATGAAAATCTCTGCTATGGCACTGCGTAGCTCAGCAGGAATTTACAAGGCGGGTGATGTCATGTTCATAAACCCATTAAGTCGATTTCATACATGCGGGATAAATCCGTCACGAGAGTGGCGAGGCCGGCGAAACAGGCGGAAACAGAACGGTCACATGGACAGAATGCCTGAGTGCTGACAGGATTCTGACAAGACTTTTGATGAGATTACAAATCTTTGTGTTGAAATTAGAACTTTGGTTGCTGGAACAATGCAACCAATCTGATGAGACAATTAATATCAATGGAATGGACAGTGCTGTTAATAGGAGAACTGAGGTCCAATTTGGACACTTAACATCAGTTTCCCAGACCCATATTAAGCTCAATTCTGGACCCCCCAAAAAAACACTTTCAATGGAGAATCTCTTAGCATCAGAGTCATTCATACCTCACAGAGTTGGCCTTCCTGCCCTCAGCCTTCATGAAGACCCTGATGTGATCAAATGGGCTGTGGACGTACATCTTCAACCTGAAAGACAAATGAAAATGGGTCAGGGTTCGAGAAGGTATCAAAATCAGCTTTTATATAGACACACACATACAGTAACACAGGGCTGTGGATAGGGTTTAGAAGTGCACACATTTCCACTTATTTTCTGAAGAGGGGTCAACGAGGCGTCACAAAACAAAGACTACAATGACTGAGCGCGACTGGGACTCTCCCTCTCTCTCCGCTACAGACTGGGACTCTCCCTCTCTCTCCGCTACAGACTGGGACTCTCCCTCTCTCTCCGCTACAGACTGGGACTCTCCCTCTCTCTCCGCTACAGACTGGGACTCTCCCTCTCTCCGCTACAGACTGGGACTCTCCCTCTCTCCGCTCAGACTGGGACTCTCCCTCTCTCTCCGCTACAGACTGGGACTCTCCCTCTCTCTCCGCTACAGACTGGGACTCTCCCTCTCTCTCCGCTACAGACTGGGACTCTCCCTCTCTCTCCGCTACAGACTGGGACTCTCCCTCTCTCTCCGCTACAGACTGGGACTCTCCCTCTCTCTCCGCTACAGACTGGGACTCTCCCTCTCTCTCCGCTACAGACTGGGACTCTCCCTCTCTCTCCGCTACAGACTGGGACTCTCCCTCTCTCTCCGCTACAGACTGGGACTCTCCCTCTCTCTCCGCTACAGACTGGGACTCTCCGCTACAGACTGGGACTCTCCCGCTACAGACTGGGACTCTCCCTCTCTCTCCGCTACAGACTGGGACTCTCCCTCTCTCTCCGCTACAGACTGGGACTCTCCCTCTCTCTCCGCTACAGACTGGGACTCTCCCTCTCTCCGCTACAGACTGGGACTCTCCCTCTCTCTCCGCTACAGACTGGGACTCTCCCTCTCTCTCCGCTACAGACTGGGACTCTCCTCTCTCTCCGCTACAGACTGGGACTCTCCCTCTCTCTCCGCTACAGACTGGGACTCTCCCTCTCTCTCCGCTACAGACTGGGACTCTCCCTCTCTCTCCGCTACAGACTGGGACTCTCCTCTCCGCTCTCTCCGCTACTCCGCTACAGACTGGGACTCTCCCTCTCTCTCCGCTACAGACTGGGACTCTCCCTCTCTCTCCGCTACAGACTGGGACTCTCCCTCTCTCTCCGCTACAGACTGGGACTCTCCCTCTCTCCGCTACAGACTGGGACTCTCCCTCTCTCCGCTACAGACTGGGACTCTCCCTCTCTCCCGCTACAGACTGGGACTCTCCCTCTCTCTCCGCTACAGACTGGGACTCTCCCTCTCCCGCTACAGACTGGGACTCTCCCTCCTCTCCGCTACAGACTGGGACTCTCCCTCTCTCTCCGCTACAGACTGGGACTCTCCCTCTCTCTCCGCTACAGACTGGGACTCTCCCTCTCTCTCCGCTACAGACTGGGACTCTCCCTCTCTCTCCGCTACAGACTGGGACTCTCCCTCTCTCTCCGCTACAGACTGGGACTCTCCCTCTCTCTCCGCTACAGACTGGGACTCTCCCTCTCTCCGCTACAGACTGGGACTCTCCCTCTCTCTCTCCGCTACAGACTGGGACTCTCCCTCTCTCTCCGCTACAGACTGGGACTCTCCCTCTCTCTCCGCTACAGACTGGGACTCTCCCTCTCTCTCCGCTACAGACTGGGACTCTCCCTCTCTCTCCGCTACAGACTGGGACTCTCCCTCTCTCTCCGCTACAGACTGGGACTCTCCCTCTCTCTCCGCTACAGACTGGGACTCTCCCTCTCTCCGCTACAGACTGGGACTCTCCCTCTCTCTCCGCTACAGACTGGGACTCTCCCTCTCTCTCCGCTACAGACTGGGACTCTCCCTCTCTCTCCGCTACAGACTGGGACTCTCCCTCTCTCTCCGCTACACAGACTGGGACTCTCCCTCTCTCCGCTACAGACTGGGACTCTCCCTCTCTCTCCGCTCAGACTGGGACTCTCCTCTCTCTCCGCTACAGACTGGGACTCTCCCTCTCTCCGCTACAGACTGGGACTCTCCCTCTCTCTCCGCTACAGACTGGGACTCTCCCTCTCTCCGCTCAGACTGGGACTCTCCCTCTCTCTCCGCTACAGACTGGGACTCTCCCTCTCTCTCCGCTACAGACTGGGACTCTCCCTCTCTCTCCCGCTACAGACTGGGACTCTCCCTCTCTCCGCTACAGACTGGGACTCTCCGCTACAGACTGGGACTCTCCCTCTCTCCCGCTACAGACTGGGACTCTCCCTCTCTCTCCGCTACAGACTGGGACTCTCCCTCTCTCCGCTACAGACTGGGACTCTCCCTCTCTCTCCGCTACAGACTGGGACTCTCCCTCTCTCTCCGCTACAGACTGGGACTCTCCCTCTCTCTCCGCTACAGACTGGGACTCTCCCTCTCTCTCCGCTACAGACTGGGACTCTCCGCTACAGACTGGGACTCTCCGCTCCGCTACAGACTGGGACTCTCCCTCTCTCTCCGCTACAGACTGGGACTCTCCCTCTCTCTCCGCTACAGACTGGGACTCTCCCTCTCTCTCCGCTACAGACTGGGACTCTCCCTCTCTCTCCGCTACAGACTGGGACTCTCCCTCTCTCTCCGCTACAGACTGGGACTCTCCCTCTCTCTCCGCTACAGACTGGGACTCTCCCTCTCTCTCCGCTACAGACTGGGACTCTCCCTCTCTCTCCGCTACAGACTGGGACTCTCCTCTCTCCCGCTACAGACTGGGACTCTCCCTCTCTCTCCGCTACAGACTGGGACTCTCCCTCTCTCTCCGCTACAGACTGGGACTCTCCCTCTCTCTCCGCTACAGACTGGGACTCTCCCTCTCTCCAGACTGGGACTCTCCCTCTCTCTCCGCTACAGACTGGGACTCTCCCTCTCTCTCCGCTACAGACTGGGACTCTCCCTCTCTCTCCGCTACAGACTGGGACTCTCCCTCTCTCTCCGCTACAGACTGGGACTCTCCCTCTCTCTCCGCTACAGACTGGGACTCTCCCTCTCTCTCCGCTACAGACTGGGACTCTCCCTCTCTCTCCGCTACAGACTGGGACTCTCCCTCTCTCTCCGCTACAGACTGGGACTCTCCCTCTCTCCGCTACAGACTGGGACTCTCCCTCTCTCTCCGCTACAGACTGGGACTCTCCCTCTCTCTCCGCTACAGACTGGGACTCTCCCTCTCTCTCCCTCTACAGACTGGGACTCTCCCTCTCTCTCCGCTACAGACTGGGACTCTCCCTCTCTCTCCGCTACAGACTGGGACTCTCCCTCTCTCTCCGCTACAGACTGGGACTCTCCCTCTCTCTCCGCTACAGACTGGGACTCTCCCTCTCTCTCCGCTACAGACTGGGACTCTCCCTCTCTCTCCGCTACAGACTGGGACTCTCCCTCTCTCTCCGCTACAGACTGGGACTCTCCCTCTCTCTCCGCTACAGACTGGGACTCTCCCTCTCTCTCCGCTACAGACTGGGACTCTCCCTCTCTCTCCGCTACAGACTGGGACTCTCCCTCTCTCCGCTACAGACTGGGACTCTCCCTCTCTCTCCGCTACAGACTGGGACTCTCCCTCTCTCTCCGCTACAGACTGGGACTCTCCCTCTCTCTCCGCTACAGACTGGGACTCTCCCTCTCTCTCCGCTACAGACTGGGACTCTCCCTCTCTCTCCGCTACAGACTGGGACTCTCCCTCTCTCTCCGCTACAGACTGGGACTCTCCCTCTCTCTCCGCTACAGACTGGGACTCTCCCTCTCTCTCCGCTACAGACTGGGACTCTCCCTCTCTCTCCGCTACAGACTGGGACTCTCCCTCTCTCTCCGCTACAGACTGGGACTCTCCCTCTCTCTCCGCTACAGACTGGGACTCTCCCTCTCTCTCCGCTACAGACTGGGACTCTCCCTCTCTCTCCGCTACAGACTGGGACTCTCCCTCTCTCCGCTACAGACTGGGACTCTCCCTCTCTCTCCGCTACAGACTCCGCTACAGACTGGGACTCTCCCTCTCTCCGCTACAGACTGGGACTCTCCCTCTCTCTCCGCTACAGACTGGGACTCTCCCTCTCTCCGCTACAGACTGGGACTCTCCCTCTCTCTCCGCTACAGACTGGGACTCTCCCTCTCTCTCCGCTACAGACTGGGACTCTCCCTCTCTCTCCGCTACAGACTGGGACTCTCCCTCTCTCTCCGCTACAGACTGGGACTCTCCCTCTCTCTCCGCTACAGACTGGGACTCTCCTCCGCTACAGACTCTCTCTCCGCTACAGACTGGGACTCTCCCTCTCTCTCCGCTACAGACTGGGACTCTCCCTCTCTCTCCGCTACAGACTGGGACTCTCCCTCTCTCTCCGCTACAGACTGGGACTCTCCCTCTCTCTCCGCTACAGACTGGGACTCTCCCTCTCTCTCCGCTACAGACTGGGACTCTCCCTCTCTCTCCGCTACAGACTGGGACTCTCCCTCTCTCTCCGCTACAGACTGGGACTCTCCCTCTCTCCGCTACAGACTGGGACTCTCCCTCTCTCCCGCTACAGACTGGGACTCCCTCCTCCGCTCAGACTGGGACTCTCCGCTACAGACTGGGACTCTCCCTCTCTCTCCGCTACAGACTGGGACTCTCCCTCTCTCTCCGCTACAGACTGGGACTCTCCCTCTCTCTCCGCTACAGACTGGGACTCTCCCTCTCTCTCCGCTACAGACTGGGACTCTCCCTCTCTCTCCGCTACAGACTGGGACTCTCCCTCTCTCTCCGCTACAGACTGGGACTCTCCCTCTCTCTCCGCTACAGACTGGGACTCTCCCTCTCTCTCCGCTACAGACTGGGACTCTCCCTCTCTCTCCGCTACAGACTGGGACTCCCTCTCTCTCCGCTACAGTCTGGGACTCTCCCTCTCTCTCCGCTACAGACTGGGACTCTCCCTCTCTCTCCGCTACAGACTGGGACTCCCTCTCTCTCCGCTACAGACTGGGACTCCCTCTCTCTCCGCTACAGACTGGGACTCCCTCTCTCCGCTACAGACTGGGACTCCCTCTCTCTCCGCTACAGACTGGGACTCCCTCCGCTACAGACTGGGACTCCCTCTCTCTCCGCTCAGACTGGGACTCCCTCTCTCTCCGCTACAGACTGGGACTCCCTCTCTCCGCTACAGACTGGGACTCCCCTCTCTCTCCGCTACAGACTGGGACTCCCTCTCTCTCCGCTACAGACTGGGACTCCCTCTCTCCCGCTACAGACTGGGACTCCCTCTCTCCGCTACAGACTGGGACTCCCTCTCTCTCCGCTACAGACTGGGACTCCCTCTCCGCTACAGACTGGGACTCCCTCTCTCCGCTACAGACTGGGACTCCCTCTCTCTCCGCTACAGACTGGGACTCCTCTCTCTCCGCTACAGACTGGGACTCCCTCTCTCTCCGCTACAGACTGGGACTCCTCTCTCTCCGCTACAGACTGGGACTCCCTCTCTCCGCTACAGACTGGGACTCCGCTCTCTCCGCTACAGACTGGGACTCCCTCTCTCTCCGCTACAGACTGGGACTCCCTCTCTCTCCGCTACAGACTGGGACTCCCTCTCTCTCCGCTACAGACTGGGACTCCCTCTCTCTCCGCTACAGACTGGGACTCCCTCTCTCTCCGCTACAGACTGGGACTCCCTCTCTCTCCGCTACAGACTGGGACTCCCTCTCTCCGCTACAGACTGGGACTCCCTCTCTCTCCGCTACAGACTGGGACTCCCTCTCTCCGCTACAGACTGGGACTCCCTCTCTCTCCGCTACAGACTGGGACTCCCTCTCTCTCCGGGACTGGGACTCCCTCTCTCTCCGCTACAGACTGGGACTCCCTCTCTCTCCGCTACAGACTGGGACTCCCTCTCTCTCCGCTACAGACTGGGACTCTCTCTCCGCTACAGACTGGGACTCTCTCCGCTCAGACTGGGACTCTCCTCCGCTACAGACTGGGACTCTCTCTCCGCTACAGACTGGGACTCTCTCTCCGCTACAGACTGGGACTCTCTCTCCGCTACAGACTGGGACTCTCTCTCCGCTACAGACTGGGACTCTCTCTCCGCTACAGACTGGGACTCTCTCTCCGCTACAGACTGGGACTCTCTCTCCGCTACAGACTGGGACTCTCTCTCCGCTACAGACTGGGACTCTCTCTCCGCTACAGACTGGGACTCTCTCTCCGCTCCTCTCTCCGCTACAGACTGGGACTCTCTCTCCGCTACAGACTGGGACTCTCTCAGACTGGGACTCTCTCCGCTACAGACTGGGACTCTCTCTCCGCTACAGACTGGGACTCTCTCTCCGCTACAGACTGGGACTCTCTCTCCGCTACAGACTGGGACTCTCTCTCCGCTACAGACTGGGACTCTCTCTCCGCTACAGACTGGGACTCTCTCTCCGCTACAGACTGGGACTCTCTCTCCGCTACAGACTGGGACTCTCTCTCCGCTACAGACTGGGACTCTCTCTCCGCTACAGACTGGGACTCTCTCTCCGCTACAGACTGGGACTCTCTCTCCGCTACAGACTGGGACTCTCTCTCCGCTACAGACTGGGACTCTCTCTCCGCTACAGACTGGGACTCTCTCTCCGCTACAGACTGGGACTCTCTCTCCGCTACAGACTGGGACTCTCTCTCCGCTACAGACTGGGACTCTCTCTCCGCTACAGACTGGGACTCTCTCTCCGCTACAGACTGGGACTCTCTCTCCGCTACAGACTGGGACTCTCTCTCCGCTACAGACTGGGACTCTCTCTCCGCTACAGACTGGGACTCTCTCTCCGCTACAGACTGGGACTCTCTCTCCGCTACAGACTGGGACTCCTCTCCGCTACAGACTGGGACTCCCTCTCCGCTACAGACTGGGACTCCCTCTCCGCTACAGACTGGGACTCCCTCTCCGCTACAGACTGGGACTCCCTCTCCGCTACAGACTGGGACTCCCTCTCCGCTACAGACTGGGACTCCCTCTCCGCTACAGACTGGGACTCCCTCTCCGCTACAGACTGGGACTCCCTCTCCGCTACAGACTGGGACTCCCTCTCCGCTACAGACTGGGACTCCCTCTCCGCTACAGACTGGGACTCCCTCTCCGCTACAGACTGGGACTCCTCTCCGCTACAGACTGGGACTCCCTCTCCGCTACAGACTGGGACTCCCTCTCCGCTACAGACTGGGACTCCCTCTCCGCTACAGACTGGGACTCTCTCTCCGCTACAGACTGGGACTCCCTCTCCGCTACAGACTGGGACTCTCTCTCCGCTACAGACTGGGACTCTCTCCGCTACAGACTGGGACTCTCTCCGCTACAGGTGACTAACATGCTGCCTGAGCCTCCTATACACAGTCAACACTGGGAACCAATGAGGCCAGACTAAGCAAAGGTCCTTAGCCACTGCGCGGCGAGAGTGCGGGGTCGAGGCGGCGAGGGGAGAGCATTGGGTTAAAAATCTTTTTTAAAGGGAAATATGGAGAGTTAGAGACAGAGGTGAGAAGTAGTATTCTGTCTAGAGGTCGACCGATTAAAATCGGAATGGCCGATTAATTAGCGCTAATTTCAAGATTTCATAACAATCGGAAATAGGTATTTTTGGACACCGATTTGGCCTATTTTTTTTATACACCTTTATTTAATCTTTATTTAACTAGGCAAGTCCGTTAAGAACACATTCTTATTTTCAATGACGGCCTAGGAATGGTGGGTTAACTGCCTCGTTCAGGGGCAGAACGATAGATTTTCACCTTGTCATCTTGGGGGATTCAATCTTGCAACCTTTCAGTTAACTAGTCCAACGCTCTAACCACCTGCCTCTCATTGCACTCCACGAGGAGCCTGCCTGTTACGCGAATGCAGTAAGCCAAGGTAAGTTGCTAGGTAGCATTAAACTTCTTATAAAAAACAATCATAATCACTAGTTAAACTAGTAATATCGTCAACCATGTGTAGTTCTCTAGCGTGTCCTGCGTTGCATATAATCGATGTGGTGTGTATATATTTTTCAACCTGCATATTTAGCTAAAAGAAATCCAGGTTAGCAGGCAATATTAACCAGGTGAAATTGTGTCACTTCTCTTGCGTTCATTGCACGCAGAGTCAGTGTATTTGCAACAGTTTGGGCTGCCTAATTTGCCAGAATTGTACGTAATTATGACATAACATTCAAGGTTGTGCAATGTAACAGGAATATTTACCAATGGATGCCACCCCTTAGATAAAATATGGAACGGTTCTGTATTTCACTGAAAGAATAAACATCTTGTTTTCGAGATGATAGTTTCCGGATTCGACCATATTAATGACCTAAGGCTCGTATTTCTGTGTGTTATTACGTTATAACTAAGTCTGATTTGATAGAGCAGTCTGAGCAGTGGTAGGCAGCAGCAGGCTTGTAAGCATTCATTCAAACAGCACTTTTGTGTGTTTTGCCAGCAGCTCTTCGTTGTGCGTCAAGCATTGCGCTGTTTATGCCTATCAACTTCCGAGATTAGGCATGTGTAACCGATGCGAAATGGCTAGCTAGTTAGCGGGGTAGGCTAAATTGATTTTATTGATGTATTATACTAAGTTAAAAGTGTTCATTCAGTATTGTTGTAATTGTCATTATTACAATATATATACACACACACACACATATACATACATATAATTGTCATTATTACAAATACATATATACACACACACACACACACACACACACACACTTTAAAATCGGCCGATCAATCATTGTGTTTAGTTTATTATGTTGTTCAGTCGTCCCTTTTGCACAACATTCCTACTGTGGAGACAAGTGTTAAAGCTCTCACTTCATTCCTTATAAAGTCACTGTACTGTGAGCCTAGACCAAGCAGTGTGTCATCCATCCTACCAGTCAGGCCAAGGAAGGGAAGGCAACACACAGCTGGGAGGTGTCGGGGGCCAACAGTGACGTCGTGGTCTACACGGTCTGTATTCTATTAATCTACTAATGAGCCAACCACCAGACAAGATTGATGGCATTCTGCTTCTTTGAGAAAACAAAAACATTTCTAGAGAATCCAGACAGTTAGGGAATCGATGTGCATGATGCCAGTTAACCACAAGGAGCGTTGCCACAAATGGCACTGGAGGAATTGCTTGCGATCCCAGACTTTGTATTTGTTTCCAACCAGCGCGAGGATGATTTGCGATCAAGTATTGTATGGAAAGGGATGTCATTGTCCCCATTTTAAAGGTATTATAGCTCATTGCATAATTTACAATTTCACTTTCCATCATAATAATGTTAGCATTTTCCCCCTGCTGATAGGCACATTCTTATTGACTATACCTAGATACACCATAATTACAAGTGTGTGGACAACCCTCAAATTAATGGATTCGGCTATTTCAGCAACATCCTTGCTGACAGGTGTATAAAAAAAATATATATATATATAAAAAAAAAATTGCTCACTGCCATGCAATCTGCATAGACAAACATTGGCAGTAGAATGGCCTTACTGCAGAGCTCAGTGACTTTCAATGTGGCACCGTCATAGGATGCCACCTTTCCAACAAGTCAGTTCGTCAAATTTCTGCCCTGCTAGAGCTGCCCCGGTCAACTGTGTTGTTATTGTAAAGTGGAAACGATGTTGCTCTTAGACATCTCAGCCGCGAAGTGGTAGGCCATACAAGCGCACAGAACGGTACCGCCGAGTGCTAAAGCATTCAGCACGTAAAAATCATCTGTGCTCGGTTGCAACACAACACCGAGTTGCAAACTACCACCGGAAGCAACGTCAGCACAAGAACTGTTAGTCTGGAGCTTCATAAAATGTGTTTCCATGGTCGAACAGCCGCACACAAGCCTAAGAACTTGATTGGCCTGCAGAGCCCTGACCTCATCCCAATTGAACACCTTTGGGATAAATTGGAATGCAGACTGTGAGCCAGGCCTAATCCCCCAACATCAGTGCCCGACCTCACTCGATGTTCCAACATCTAGTGGAAAACCTTCCCAGAAGAGTGGAGGCTGTTATAACAGGGAAGAGGGGACCAACTCCATAATAACGCCCATGATTTTGGAATGAGATGTTTGACGAGCAGGTGTCCACATACTTTTGGTCATGTAGTGTATTTCATTTGGCAGACGAGGAAATGCTTTAAACTGCACGCTCGCTGTACTGAGGTACTACTGAGCTACTCACAGCTAAAATAAGTCCTTGGGGTTTGATCTACTAAATCCAATTTCAGAATGTTTGAGGGCACAAAACCACAAGAAATCTACAGCAACATCATGAAATAAAATACACATTTCCTTCAACATACTCACAGGGGAAAACCCTCCAACATAAATGCAATTATACACGCTCAACGTTATGCAGTCTGCAAGACAAATAGTCAAACGATAGTTTGAACTGGACTGGGGAACAGTAACAGAGGTTTAATGAAATCACCATGGTGTTTAATCATTTATATATTTGTCCTTTAATACACTATGAGCCCTGTCGGACAGGGCTCCTTTATGGTAGACAGAATTAATTTACAGCTGGTCTGCCTGCAGTAGGAGACAATCCCAAAACATTTGCATGTTATAGCAACTGTATAAATATTTACCGTGATACAGAGAGCAAGGTTGTCCCCATTGATAATGAAGACAACTAAGAACATGTGATGACTTCTTGTCTTCAAGGACAAATTGTAGATACTGTAAATTAAATTGCAGCTTTTGTATGCCACACTGGCGATGTTTCACTTTCAGTCTGTTAGTGATCAATATTTCAACAGCAGTTACATGTAATTCGCTGAAATATAATTAGCTGTGTGTGCCCCACTCCTGTTGACTGTGGAACGTGAGAATGCAATGTACTTAACACACTGCATGTGTTGTCAAGCAGTCAGGCCGTGTGTGTGTTGTAATGACATTTGTTTAGCCATTTCAGGAGAAAACAGCAGGCAAGACAACAGAAAAAGTAGGTCATCCAAACTGCCCATTTAACTGGTGTTGATTTCAGACTCCATTACCACATTGTTAACTTTCTATTCCTGCTGTTGAGTAGACTACATTGACCGACCAAAAACCACAACCTAATTTAATTTCTATATCTTAAAATCTCTAATGAAACACAGCTAGACCATTCTGTTGTTTGCATGTAGATTCCAGCTAGATTATAGCCCTGGCTACAGCTCAGAGACATTCCTCTCTCTGGACTAGTCTATCTTGGTTTGCTCTGTTTCTAGCTTTCTGTTATCTAGCTTGCAATACCACTTGATGGATTTTCAGCCATAGCCAACTATTGAACACCTGGAGGACAGGTGAAGCAGTCGTTAGGCAGGCGCTGTTAGGGAGGAAAGATAGAGCCAAACAACCAAACCGGGCAATCAGATCAGGAAGGCGTGGATACTACTAGCTATTCAAATACTCTCCAAGAGCAGTAGCTCAACTAGTAGCCAACCATTTGTTTGGATTGTTTTGGACATTTGTTTAATTCAATTAGTAGATTATACAAGAGTGGTGTGTTCTTACTTTTGTCGTCTAACTGGCTCAGACTCTGTAGGGTGGATGTAGGGGGTGAGGATCTGTTTAAGTGTTTGGTCATCGGACACCCTGGGGAGAGATGGAGAGGCGACAGAGAGGGTAAGAAAGGATTGACAGACAAAATGAGTGAACAACCAACCAATCAAGCTCCAAGGAACCAACCATGAGTCAAACCGTGATGAAGATCGATGACGTTCTTGGAGTGGTTTTAATAAAGAGTGCTAACTATCTACATCACCAATCATCCTCACCATTAGAAGATCAACGGGTGCTGACAGCACTAATGTCACTCTCCAAGGATCTGGATGTTCTCTATTGCAGGTTCCAACCCCTGGACTCTGACATCAACTGCTATTAACAGGGTTCCTAAAGACTGTTCTGGCAGAGATGCTACCGGACAAGTAGACAGGCAGGCACACACACCACTCACCTTCTCTCAGTGAACTCTGAGCTGCTCTGAGGGAACAGGAGCTGCAGGTGCCATAGGAAACGATTCTCCCTAAAGGACAAAACAGAAAGAGGGAGACATACGATAAAACATTTTCAAAATCAGCAGTTGGCAATGGTCTGCTTGCAGATACCAGCGCTTTGTCTCTGAGCTAAAACAATCTCTTTTGCATTCAAGAGACATAGGAAGAGTATTTAACCCCAATGTACGACTAATGCTGTGTATGTGTCTAGCTCGATGTATGGATTGAGTCCGAGTTGTCATGAGGATGACCATGGCATACACTACATGACCAAAAGTATGTAGACCCTTGCTTGTCAAAAATCTCATTTCAAAATCATGGGCATTAATATGGAGTTGGTCCCCCTGTTACTGTTTGATGCTATAACAGCCTCCACTCGTCGCTGAAGGCTTTCCACTAGATGTTGGAACATTTATGCCGGGACTTCCATTCAGCCTCAAGAGCATTAGGGAGGTCAGACACTGGTGTCGGGCGATTAGACCTGGCTCGCAGTCTGCGTTCCAATTCATTGCAAAGGTATTCAATGGGGTTGAGGTCAGGGCTCTGCAGGTCAATCAAGTTCTTCCAAACCAATAGAAAAACACTTCCTGTATAGACCTCGCTTTATGCACTGGGGCATTGTCATGCTGAAACAGGAAAAGGCTTTACCCAAACTGTTGCCGCAAAGTGTGAAGTACAGAATCGTCTAGAATGTCATTGTATGCTGTAGCGTTAAGATTTCCCTTCCCTGGAACTACGAGGCCTAGCCCGAACCATGAAAAAACAGCCCCAGACCATTATTCCTCCTCCACCAACCTTTACAGTTGGCACTATGCATTCGGGCAGATAGCGTTGCCCTAGCATCCGCAAAACCCAGATTTGGCATGATTCATTACTCCTGAGAACGCGTTTCCACTGCTCCAGAGTCCAATGGCCGCAAGCTTTACACCACACAGCAGACGCTTGGCATTGAGCATGAGGATCTTAGGCGTGTGTGTGGCTGCTCGGCCTGTCAAACAGTTCTGGTGCGGACGTGGCTTCCAGTTTGGAACTCGTAGTGAATGTTGCAACCGAAGACAAAAGATGTATACGTGTTACGCACTTCAGAAATCGGCGGTCCCATTCTGTGAACTTGCTCCTAGAAGTTTCCACTTCATAATAACAGCACTTCCAGTTGACCGGAGCAGCTTCAGCAGGGCAGACATTTGACGAACTGAAAGGTCCTATGATGGTGCCACATTGAAAGTCACTGAGCTCTTCACTAAGTATGTGGAGACCCCCTTCAAATTGTTAATATACGGAGATTGCATGGTTGTGTGCTCAATTTTATTCACCGGTCAGCAACGGGTGTGGCTGAAATGGCAGAATCCACTCATTTGAAGCGGTGTACACATACGTGTGTGTATACACACACACACACACACACACACACACACACACACACACACATACACTGCTCAAAAAAATAAAGGAAACACTAAAATAACACATCCTAGATCTGAATGAATGAAATATTATTAAATACTTTTTTCTTTACACAGTTGAATGTGCTGACAACAAAAATCACGCAAAAATTATCAATGGAAATCAAATTTATCAACCCACGGAGTCACACTCCAATTAAAGTGGAAAACCACACTACAGGCTGATCCAACTTTGATGTAATGTCCTTAAAACAAGTCAAAATGAGGCTCAGTAGTGTGTGTGGCCTCCACGTGCCTGTATGACCTTCCTACAACGCCTGGGCATGCTCCTGATGAGGTGGCGGATGGTCTCCTGAGGGATCTCCTCCCAGACCTGGACTAAAGCATCCGCCAACTCCTGGACATTCTGTGGTGCAGCGTGGTGTTGGTGGATGGAGCGAGACCTGATGTCCCAGATGTGCTCAATTGGATTCAGGTCTGGGGAACGGGCGGGCCAGTCCAAAGCATCAATGCCTTCCTCTTGCGGGAACTGCTGACACACTCCAGCCACATGAGGTCTAGCATTATCTTGCATTAGGAGGAACCCAGGGCCAACCGCACCAGCATATGGTCTCACAAGGGGTCTGAGGATCTCATCTCAGCACCTAATGGCAGTCAGGCTACCTCTGGCAAGCACATGGAGGGCTGTGCTGCCCCCCAAATAAATGCCACCACACACCATGACTGACCCACCGCCAAACCGGTCATGCTGGAGGATGTTGCAGGCAGCAGAACGTTTTCCACGGCATCTCCAGACTGTCACGTCTTTGAAGTAGTCAACTGGGTGGGACTTTATGGGTTAAGGAAGTATCACATGATTTCATCTGGGTCATCAGGAGGGATCAGCCAATGAATTAAACTCAAAATAAAATTTGATTTGAAACATTCCATAATTGTAGGCGGCCGTAAATCGCAAACCTTTCCTTTATACCCATTCAGACATCACACGACAGGTGGCAGTATGCATCCTTTGTTTGTTTGCCAACTCAGAAGCAGTAAAATAATGGAGAATCCCTCTACCCAGGTCAAGTTGGGTTATATGAATTATCATGTCAGAGCATTTGTCCCAAGATTGATGCAGTCTGATCGCTGTCTGTAGAAGAATCCATGGTGTGAAAGTTGTGGAGAAGACCATATTAAATGTGGTATCAGTATTGATTGTGTGAAATGTTGCAATTATGGTGTGAACCATGTTGCTACAAATTTGGAATGCCCAACGAGGGTGAAGGAGAATAAGATGTCTAAGGTAGGGGTCAAACAGAACATATCACATGCAGCAGGTGTCTAGAGGATTGAGGGAGTGAATGGTTCTGAAGGGCCCGTGGTGGTGGATAAGCTTTCACTGCAAAGAGGAGTTGCCTTATCAGCAGGATCTAGTTATTCTACAGGGTAAGAAGACAGATTGTGTAGTCTTCATGGCTATGGTGATTAACAGCACTGCCAAAGTTGAGAAAAAGTCCAGAAATTGTGGATGCAGTTTCCGGGATTGGAGGACTTCTCGGTGAAGGATTTACATAAAAGGCTGTCAAACCATACCAACATCTCATGCCCTAGGCCCAGAGCCTCAGTGGGGAGATATGGAACTTTGAAAGATGGAAGAAGTGAGAGTTAATGTCAACCAAAAGAAAAACAATTTAATTGTGAGGAGCAAGTTATTTCTTCCCCATAAAGTATATTTTTCTTTTTTATTTGAATCCAGAAGTGGAGGGCAATACAACTTTTTAGATGTAGTCCTCAATAAAACTCAGAAGAAAATTGACTAATTCAAAATGGAGATGGCCTCAATGGCACTATCAATGCTCTCACAGATGCCATAATGGGACAGATACAATGTCTATGGTCCTGAATCTCTGGGGTGCAAAACACAGAGAGATAGATGTGGATAGGTGGAGGGTTGAAAAAATGAGAAGTGTGCAGAACTGGCAGAACATCCAATGAAAATGTGCTTATGAGTTTCCACTTGATGTGGGCAGAAGGGGAAGTTGGGGGGAAAGCAGGAAGTAGTGGGGGTTGATTGGGGAGAGTTTGAGGGGATTCCCTATGCAGGTGCAGAGCTCTTCCATCCCCCACTAGGCTGCTGAGGAATTTATGAGTGTTTGCTTGGGCTTGGCAGAGACTGGGCTTGGTGGAAGGGGGGGGGGGGTAAGTCAGAGGAGGAACACCAGGTGTTTGGACATTGTTCTGCATTGACGGTGAAAGGAAACTATTTTATCTGATGGAAAAAGGGATGGGCCTGGCAATGCGAGCATGCACCTCAGGCTGTGTCAGGATTGCATACAGGAATATGTGGTATCATTCACTCACGGTCAAATCATAAAAGTGAAGGTGGCTCAGAGAAACTCAACAAGCATTTTCCATACAGACAAAAATTGGCAGATGGTGGAATGATGACATGTCAAGTTGAGTAAGACGAGCTTGTGTTTACATATTGCCTGACTGCCCAGTGAGAGCATGGCATAGGTCTTCTGTCTCCCTGTTTGTATGTCTGTCGGCCTGTCTCCCTGCTTGACTGTCTGTCGGCCTGTCTCCGTCTGCAGTAATAAGTCAAGTTCATCATAGGTATTCATCAATTTCCAATTGAAACCCCATTCAACTTGCATTCCTGCTTACCTTCCAGCCATGGTGTCTATGCAAGATGAATACCTATGTAAGAATGCTGTTCATTGACTACAACTCAGCATTCAACACCATAGTACCCTCCAATCTTATCATTAAGGTTGAGGCCCTGGGTCTCAACCCCGCCCTGTGCAATTGGGTCCTGGACTTCTTGACGGGACGCCCCCAGGTGGTGAAGGTAGAAAACAACATCTCCACTTTGCTGATCCTCAACACTGGGGCCACACAATGGTGTGTTCTCAGCCCTCTCCTGTACTCCCTGTTCCCATGACTGCATGGCCATGCACACCAACGCTATCAGCAAGTTTGCAGACAACAGTAGTAGTGGGCTTGATTACAATCAACAACGAGACAGCATACAGGGAGGTGGTGAGGGCCCTCAGAGTGTGGTGTCAGGAAAACAACCTCTCACTCAACGTCTACAAAACAAAAAGGAGATGATCGTGGACTACAGGAAACAGAAAAGGGAGCACCCCCTATCCACATCGACAGGACAGCAGTGGAGAAGGTGGAAAGTTAAGTTCCTCAGCATACACATCACAGACAAACTGAAATGGTCCACCCACACAGACAATGTCGATGTGGTTAGACTGTAAACGCTCCTTCCAGACTCACATTAAGCATCTCCAATCCAAAATTAAATCTAGAATTGGCTTCCTATATCGCAACAAAGCATCATTCACTCACACCGCCAAATATACCCTCGTAAAACTGACCCTCCTACCGATCCTCGACTTCGGTGATGTCATCCATAACATAGCCTCCAACACTCTACTCAACAAACTGGATGCAGTCTATCACCCATACACTACCCACCATTGCTACCTGTACACTCTTGTTGGTTGGCCCTCGCTTCATACTTGTCGCCAAACCCACTGGCTCCAGGTTATCTACATGTCCCTGCTAGGTAAAGCCCCACCTTATCTCAGCTCACTGGTCACCATAGCAGCACGCGCTCCAGCAGGTTTATTTATCTCACTGGTCATCCCCAAAGCCAATTCCTCCTTTGGGCGTCTTTCCTTCCAGTTCTCAATGACTGGAATGAACTGCAACAATCTCTGAAGCTGGAGACTCATAAACTCCCTCACCAGCTTTAAGCACCAGCTGTCAGAGCAGCTCACAGATCACTGCACCTGTACATAGACCATTTATCTACCTACCTCATCCCCATACAGTATTTATTTTGCTCCTTTGCACCCCAGTATCTCTACTTGCACATTCATCTTCTGCACATCTACCATTCCAGTGTTTAATTGCTATATTGTAATTACTTTGCCACCACGGCCTATTTATTGCCTTAACTCCCTTATCTTACCTCATTTGCACTCACTGTATATAGACTGTTTTCTTTTGTTCTACTGTATTATTGACTATGTTTTGTTAATTCCATGTGTAACTGTAGTTGTATGTGTGGAATTGCTCTGCTTTATCTTGGCCAGGTCGCAGTTGCAAATGAGAACTTGTTCTCAACTAGCCTACCTGGTTAAATAAAGGTTAAATAAATAAAAATTTGGTGAAGAAGGCGCAACAGCGCCTCTTCAACTTGGCTTGTCACCTAAAACCCAGACAAACTTTTACAGATACACAACTGATAGCATCCTGTTGGGCTGTATCACTGCCTGGTACAGCAACTGCACCACCCAAAACCACAAGACTCTACAGAGGGTTGTGCAGTCTGCACAACGCATCACAGAGGGCAAACTACCTGCCCTCCAGGACACCTACAGCACCCGATGTCACAGGAAGGCCAAAAAGATCATCAAGGACAACAACCAACTGAGCCATTGCCTGTTCACCCCGCTATCATCCAGAAGGCGAGGTCAGTACAGGTGCATCAAAGCTGGGACTGAGAGAGAGAAGCTGTTTTTCAATCTCAAGGCCATCAGACTGTTAAACAGCCATCACTAACACAGAGAGACTGCTGCATACATAACGCCATTGACCACTTTAATAAATTGATCACTAGTCCCTTCAATAATGTTTACATATATTTATATGTACATATTCTTATTCCATCCCTTTAGATGTGTGTATTAGGTAGATGTGGAATTGTTAGATTACTTGTTAGATATTACTGCACTGTCGGAACTAGAAGTACAAGCATTTCGCTACACTCGCATTAACATCTGCTAAACATGTGTATGTGACCAATACAATCCACCTGCCCAACACTAACACACAAAAAAAAACAGACCGATAACTTCTAGTTGGACTCGTTGTTGCTAAGGCCAAATCCGGGTTCCTACAAATCTCTCGTTGCTTTCAACAACCCAGTGGGGAATGGCTTGGAAGAAGGGGAATCAAACAGCAGATTTCTGAATTCTGCAGCAGAACAGCTTGTGATCAATGTGGTTTTGAAGCCTCTGGAAGTAATATTGTGTGCTCTACATTCATTATATATTTTTTTGCTTGTCTGGAGGACAAAATGTTGAACTCGAACAACCTAAAAACCTCAGAGCCCTGGAAATAACATGGTGTTTCAAATTGTGTGTGTGTAAATTACTAAAATGGTGTGTGAGCGAACGCACGCAGAGCCTAGTGCAGAAGTGGGCTCCTATCATTCGTAAGCAGGTCCTCTCTCATCAATCTCAAGTGGCCAGTCTTATTCTCTCCAGTCATATCACTGGGCAGCACTACGACAACACTTATCAAGCACAAACTTATGGCAACCACAGTTCCAAGGTCTCAATGTCTAAGTTATGTTGCCATGACAAACTTTATTATTAAAAAAGGTTCTATATTTAGTACTGTATAACAAACAAGAGCCTAACAACTGGCTTCCATAATATGAAAACTTATGGAAGCCTTGAGGCGCTGACGCATAACAAATACCATATCTACCAACGCAGTGACCTCACATTGTAATCATTTCTCAAATAAAGCGCTGAGATGGAGGGTAAATGCAGATAGAAGAATATTATACAACTGATAGAAGTCAGCATCAGTATGTGTGCCCAAACAAACTGCCAACAAGGATTCTACAAACACAACACGTTGATCAAACACGTGGGTTCCAGTTAAACGAATGACCTAATGGCTGGCTCGATAGCTGGTTATCAGGCACCTGTGAGTTGCTACACATGATGTGTATGGCTGCTATACCCCCTTGCATGTAATTGTTTTCAAGACTCTGGGGGAATGGGGTGGCAAAGGAATTATGGGGTTCAAAATGCAGAAACACAGCCATCGCGGAGAGAATATCATTGCATTGCCATTTCAGAAGGTGACTTCAGCTCCCACAAATAAAAAGGGAAACTCGACACAGCACCAATTCTGATCAATTTGATGTTATTTTAATGACGACAAAAAAGTGTTTTTCTTTTAAAACAAGAACGTTTCGAAGTGACCCCAAACTTTTGAATGTGTGTATGTAACACACACACACGGAGTCCCCAACCAGAACTCGTGCTCTGCCTAGAAGGCCAGCATCCCGGAGTCGTCTCTTCACCGTTGGTGTTGAGACTGGTGTTTTGCAGGTACAATTTAATTAAGCTGCCAGTTGAGGACTTGTGAGGCATCTGTTTCTCAAACTAGACACTAATGTGCTTGTCCTCTTGCTCAGTTGTGCACCGTGTCCTCCCAACTCCTTTCTATTGTGGTTAGAGACAGTTTGCGCTGTTCTGTGAAGGGAGTAGTACACAGCTTTGTGTGAGGTCTTCAGTTTCTTGGCAATTTCTCGCATGGAATAGCCTTCATTTCTCAGAACAAGAATAGATTGACGAGTTTCAGGAGAAAGGTCTTTGTTTCTGGCCATTTTGAGCCTGTAATCGAACCCACAAGTGCTGATGCTCCAGATACTCAACTAGTCTAAAGGCGGAGAGTTTTATTGCTTCTTTAAATCAGCACAAGTTTTCAGCTGTGCTAACAATTGCAAAAGGGTTTTCTAATGATCAATTAGCCTTTTAAAATGATAAACTTGGATCTAGCTACAATAGTCAATAACAACATCTACACTATTTCTGATCAATTTGACACAATTTTTTGTGTGCTTTTCTTTCAAAAACAAGGAAATGTCTAAGGGACCCCAAACTTTTGAACGGTTGTGTGTGTGTGTATTATTGCTAGTTGTCTTCCATCCAGAAAAGTAAAACAAAGGGGAAGAAAGACGATAAACACTAGTATTCAAGCTGACTCTTCAGCAGAGAAAAGAAAACATGACTTCAGAAGTTAAGAGAACAAAACTTGAACAAGCTTCTTCTTGAGAAAAGAGAACAAAACATTGCTAACAGGAGGCCACCAAACATTTCCAAACCACATTTCAATTCAAAGTATTACATAAAAAAAATGAACTGATCTGTTCGCAAGCCAGTGAAGCCACCAATAAATCAGCTGACATTTGAACAAGAGTATAGGGTGAATTCCAAACGGCACTATTCCCCAACTATTACATATGTGTACCACTGGTTGATTTGGTTTAAAAAGTATTGCAGGCCTGTCATTTCTAGTTCAACACTTTTAGTGTACCCTTAACCTGCTTTGACATCAGTCACCAGGGAGATGCAGGCAGGTGCACGCCCAGGATAAAAGCCTCTATAGCTGGCCGCTAATTATGATTCCCTCTCTCTAGCTGTATGTGTGTGTGTAAGGACTGCCTATCTCTGACTGTGTGTGTGTAATGATGGCCTCTCTGGCTGCGTGTGTGTAGCACGAATATGTCACTAAACATCTGCAGTCACACTGCTCCAACATCTGCTGATTATATAATGCACCAAGTAAATCATTACATTTAAATGCTCAAACCCATTTTCTCCTGCTGCTGTTGTTTAGTCGACAGCCCCAGCCCCTGTCCAAGTCGACAGCCCCTGTCCAAGTCGACAGCCCCTGTCCAAGTCGACAGCCCCTGTCCAAGTCGACAGCCCCTGTCCAAGTCGACAGCCCCTGTCCAAGTCGACAGCCCCAGTCCCTGTCGACAGCCCCAGTCCCTGTCGACAGCCCCAGTCCCTGTCGACAGCCCCAGTCCCTGTCGACAGCCCCAGTCCCTGTCCAAGTCGACAGCCCCTGTCCAAGTCGACAGCCCCAGTCCCTGTCGACAGCCCCAGTCCCTGTCCAAGTCGACAGCCCCAGTCCCTGTCGACAGCCCCAGTCCCTGTCGACAGCCCCAGTCCCTGTCGACAGCCCCAGTCCCTGTCGACAGCCCCAGTCCCTGTCGACAGCCCCAGTCCCTGTCGACAGCCCCAGTCCCTGTCGACAGCCCCAGTCCAAGTCGACAGCCCCAGTCCCTGTCGACAGCCCCAGTCCAAGTCGACAGCTCCAGTCCCTGTCCAAGTCGACAGCCCCAGTCCCTGTCCAAGTCGACAGCCCCAGTCCCTGTCCAAGTCGACAGCCCCTGTCCAAGTCGACAGCCCCTGTCCAAGTCGACAGCCCCAGTCCCTGTCCAAGTCGACAGCCCCAGTCCCTGTCCAAGTCGACAGCCCCAGTCCCTGTCCAAGTCGACAGCCCCAGTCCCTGTCCAAGTCGACAGCCCCAGTCCCTGTCCAAGTCGACAGCCCCAGTCCCTGTCCAAGTCGACAGCCCCAGTCCCTGTCCAAGTCGACAGCCCCAGTCCCTGTCCAAGTCGACAGCCCCAGTCCCTGTCCAAGTCGACACCCTTAGTGCCAGTCCCTGTCCTCGTCGACACCCTTAGTGCCAGTCCCTGTCCTCGTCGACACCCTTAGTGCCAGTCTCTGTCCTCGTCGACACCCTTAGTGCCAGTCTCTGTCCTCGTCGACACCCTTAGTGCCAGTCTCTGTCCTCGTCGACACCCTTAGTGCCAGTCTCTGTCCTCGTCGACACCCTTAGTGCCAGTCTCTGTCCTCGTCGACACCCTTAGTGCCAGTCTCTGTCCTCGTCGACACCCTTAGTGCCAGTCTCTGTCCTCGTCGACACCCTTAGTGCCAGTCTCTGTCCTCGTCGACACCCTTAGTGCCAGTCTCTGTTTCGTCGACACCCTTAGTGCCAGTCTCTGTTTCGTCGACACCCTTAGTGCCAGTCTCTGTTTCGTCGACACCCTTAGTGCCAGTCTCTGTTTCGTCGACACCCTTAGTGCCAGTCTCTGTTTCGTCGACACCCTTAGTGCCAGTCTCTGTTTCGTCGACACCCTTAGTGCCAGTCTCTGTTTCGTCGACACCCTTAGTGCCAGTCTCTGTTTAGTCGACACCCTTAGTTTATTTCCTATCCCTAGAGAATCCTCATCTGTCTCTTCCTTGAAAACTCCCAAGATAGAACTTTATGCACACTGACTGCATGATATTTAGGGTGTAACCACTAACCATAACCATTTATTTATCAGTCATTTCATTTCTATGTATTTAACCCTAAATTATAAATGAACCCCCCCCCAGTGTTCCATCCAAATGTAAAACCAGATACTAGGCTATGTCTTCCTGGAAGAGAAAGGAGCCTGGCTACTCTGCTCCCCTTACATAATGCGGTCTTACCTTCTAACATTAACTTTGTTCAGCGACAGCTTTGATTGACATTACAGAGATTCTGTTTTGTTTATTTAACTTGTGGGTTAAATGTTTGTTTCCTTCCATGTGGGGTGGAGCGAGAGAGAGAGAGAGGAAATAGCAGAACGATATCCCTTCAGGAAAAGTTGTCAAATATGGAAAGACGGGACCACCTGCAGCACAGCAGGAAATCCAGGAAAATGGAAAAGGAACGAGAATGGAGGGAATGGGGAACAAAAGAAAACATGTCTGGGATTAGGGCTATGGCAGGTCTCACACTCATGAGTGGTGGGGTGGCAGGTTGCTATAGAAACACACCAAGTCCAGTGAAACATCACAAGTTGGAAATGATGATGCCTCCAGAGAGGCCAGGACATATGGACAGGGTTGGTTTAGCCTACATAGCCGGTCAGAAGGCCACAGGCAGCAATACATTACTCCACACCAGTGACTAATCAAATGTTGCTTCAAGTCTTTGTCCAACATGTCCAAAATTTGCCTGAGCTGACACACATACACACAATTGAGCCGTAAGGCCTTCTCAAGACTAAACAGCACATGCCAGGTATACAGAGTTGAGTAGTGCCTTCATAAACATGCAGAGGACTGATGCCCCACAGATACAATAATTGTTTTTAATGTATGTGAGGAATTGTGAAAACTTAAGAGCGCCATCCTGTGGCAGAGAAACACTTCTGCTCTCAACACGAGGATCCTCAACCAATATAGAAGTTGCTTTTAAACTTTGCTATAAATAGAGTCGAGTGCTAGTATGGGTTTTGGATTTAAGTCAAAGAGCCACCTGAACGTTTAGAGGTCCTCATAAAGAGGGGACGCAAACATAGCCTTTCTTCGCTGAGCCAAAAACAACTGTTATAAAACACTTTAGTATGTTGTATCCTACAGAACATGGCCCTGATGTCTAAGAGGAACCTACTTCTTGAGACAGATGGTGGAGTTCTCTCTGCTCTTGGTGAATGTGTTGGGAAGGAACCTCAACGTGATGTTCAGCCTCCTCGCCTGGGCTGTCAGTCTCTTAGCCTGGAGAGCGAGCGAGAGGGGAGAGCGAGCAAGAACATTACATAAACAAATATCTGCTCTTAACTAACTGGTTAAGCAACTGGTTAATTGACAACAAAGAAATCTACAAAAATAGGAAGGACACTAGAAATGGCTGTTCATGGCTCAGAACCTAATCACCCAAGAACTCATTCTCCTCACCTTGATTTTAAAGGATACCCCTTTACTTATTAATACTTGGATAGCACCATAATGACGAGAGGTCGGCTGATTATGATTTTTCAACGCCGATACCGATTATTGGAGGACCAAAAAAATGCTGATATCGATTAATCGGGGAATTTTATTTATAATAATGACAATTACAACAATACTGAATGAACACTTATTTTAACTTAATATAATACATCAATAAAATCAATTTAGCTTCAAATAAATAATCAAACATGTTCAATTTGGTTTAAATAATGTAAAAACAAAGTGTTGGAGAAGAAAGCAAAAGTGCAATATGTGCCATGTAAAAAAGCTAACGTTTAAAGTTCCTTGCTCAGAACATATGAAAGCTGGTGGTTCCTTTTAACAGGAGTCTTCAATATTCCCAGGTAAGAAGTTTTAGGTTGTAGTTATTATAGGACTTATAGGACTATTTCTCTCTATATCATTTGTATTTCATATACCTTTGGCTATTGGATTTCTTATAGGCACTTTAGTATTGCCAGTATAGCTTCCGTCCATCTCCTCGCTCCAGGAACATCGACAGTCACCCTCGAAGCATCGTTGCCCATCGCTCCACAAAAGCCGCGGCCCTTGCAGAGCAAGGCAAACAACTACTTCAAGGTCTCAGAGCGAGTGACGTCACCGGTTGAAACGCTATTAGCGCGCACCCCGCTAACTAGCTAGACATTTCACATCGGTTACACTAGCCAAATCTCGCGAGTTGATAGGCTTGAAGTCATAAACAGCACAATGCTTGAAGCACAACGAAGAGCTGCTGGCAAATGCACGAAAGTGCTGTTTGAATGAATGCTTACGAGCCTGCTGGTGCCTACCACCGCTCAGACTGCTCTATCAAATAATAGACTTAATTATAACACAGAAATACGAGCCTTAGTTCATCAATATGGTCAAATCCGGAAACTATAATTTCGAAAACAAAACGTTTATTCTTTCAGTGAAATACGGAACCGTTTCCGTATTTTACCTAACGGGTGGCATCCATTGGTCTAAATATTCCTGTTACATTGCACAACCGTCAATGTTATGTAATAATTACGTAAAATTCTGGCAAATTAGTTCGCAACAGGCCAGGCAGCCCAAACTGTTGCATATACCCTTACTCTGCGTGCAATGAACGCAAGAGAAGTGACACAATTTCCTTAGTTTAATATTGCCTGCTAACCTGGATTTCTTTTAACGAAATATGCAGGTATATACTATAAAATATATATATATGAAATATATACTTCTGTGTATTGATTTTAAGAAAGGCATTGATGTTTACGGTTAGGTACATTCATGCAACGATTGTGCTTTTTCGCAAATGCGCTTTTGTTAAATCATCCCCCGTTTGGCGAAGTTGGCTGTCTTTGTTAGGAAGAAAGTCTAGACACAGTTCGCAATGAGCCAGGCGGCCCAAACTGCTGCATATACCCTGACTCTGTTGCACAGAACGCAAAAAAAAGAGACAATTTCCTGTGTTAAAATAAATTCATGTTAGCAGGCAATATTAACTAAATATGCATGTTTAAAAATATATACTTGTGTATTGATGTTTATAGTTAGGTACACATTGGTGCAACGACAGTGCTTTTTCACAAATGCGCTCGTTAAATCACCCATTTGGCGAAGTATGCTATGATTCAATGATAAATTAACAGGCACTGCATCGATTATACTCAACGCAGGACAAGCTAGATAAACTAGTTAACTTCTCTAGGGTAGGGGGCAAAATATGGAATTTTGGATGAAATGCATGCCCAAATTAAACTGCCTTCTACTCAGGCCCAGGAGACAGGATATGCATATAATTGGTCGATTTGGATAGAAAACAATTTAAAGTTTCCAAAACTGTTAAAATATTGACTGAGTATAACAGAACTGATTTGGCAGGTGAACACTTAAGAAAAATGCATTCAGGAAGTAGGATTTTGTTTTGTTGTCATTTTCTATTCAATGCCATGACAGTATCCATTGACTTAGGACTCAAATTGCAGTTCCTATGCCTTCCACTAGATGTCAACAGTCTTTAGAAATTGTTTCAGGCTTGTATTCTGAAAAATGAGGGAGTAAGAGCAGTCTGAATGAGTGGACCCTGCAGTGTCACAGAGCTTTTTCATGTGCGCAACCGAGAGAGTGCCTTTCTTGTTAACCTTTTATATTGACAACGTTATTGTCCGGTTTAAATATTATCGATTATTTAGGCTAAAAACAACCTGAGGATTAAATATAAACATCGTTTGACATGTTTCTATGAACTTTACGGATACAATTTCGATTTTTTTTGTCTGCCTGTTGTGACTGCATTTGAGCCTGTGGATTACTAAAGAAAATGCGAACAAAACTGAGGTTTTTGGATATAAAAAGAGACTTTATCGATCAAGGTGGGACGCTAGCGTCTCTTTGTATGATATTAGACAATTACATGTAGAAGGTTCTGGAAGGCCACAGCCCAGATAGACATTCACATTCCTTGCCAGACATTCACATTACTTGCCAGACAGACCCCCCCTATTTCGCTAAGAAGTATCATTCTTATTTTATTGATAGATTTGTGACCACTGAACCAGACCGAAGCAAAAACACATTACCTCAAGCCATTATAAAATGCTGCATGTAATAGTCTTAAATGAATCCAGGTAAGGACTGGGCTGGAAAACTGAGTCGCTCCCTGAAAGTGCCATTTTCAATGAATGTCTGTGGTAATGGGTTCCAGCTCTGCTCAAACCACAGTTACCTGAAGAGCCATGGAGGCACAGAGAGAAAACCCAAAACCACACAATTTAAATCATATAAAGAATTCATTTCCAAAAAAGATTTTGTGAGGCAAGTTAGAAATGCTCTAGTGTGCTCCAAGAAACACAAAGATATTATGAAAATAGAAATTAATATTGCGGTTTAGACAAGCATAACACTCTCCAAGTCTTTCTGGTGTGAGCCCGATAGAAGGGATCATCCTACTCCGTCACCCCGCCTGTCCGTCACCCCCCCTGTCCCACTGTCAAACTTGTGGTGGATGTGAGTTTCTCCCTCACCATGTAGAGTTGTCTGATATAAATATATCACAAATTCAATCAATTAAATGAGAGGTGGTGGATGAATGACTTACTCTAAAGTTAACAGGAGGGCCGCGGACCAGGGAATCTCTGTTGGCGCTGTCTGCCAGCCTCCCTGTGTCCTCAAGGAACCTGTAGTCTAGCAGGGCCACAAAGGAGACCACAGTTACACACAATTCAATGAATCTTTGTTTAGCCAGGATAGTCCATTCACTCAGCAACAATCGTTGCTTTCCAGGGAGTCATGCCATCCACAAACCTTTGACCATTACACACGCATAGCAGAGGGAGTGTCTCACCGCTGAGTAGGTTCATCTCATCCATCTTGGACAGGGCCACAAAGGCAGTCTTATCTCGAATTCCACTGCATCCCGACTCCTCTTTGTGCTTCTTCACACAGGGCAAGCTAGGTTAAAAATCCCAAAAATAAAAGAGGACATTTTTAAATAACATTTTATCAAAGTTTGCTCTTCTGGTACAGTCAGCACTAGAACTATAGCGAGAAAAGAAGCTGTGTAGAGGTTTTGGTTCATCCATGAACACAACATACTGACACAGTATCAGCTGTATGTCCAAGGACAAAGCATCCATTTAGGCACATTGTAGAATACAAACTCTGCAATTTTCTTAATAAAGTGGCTACTTAGAACTAACTGCAGGTCCGGAAAAATGCAGAGCAGAACCTCGTCTTTCACTATGGGTAGAGTTGCATCATGGTAACAGAAGACTGGGGATAGAAGGCAGAATGATGTAGACTGGAGATGTCTCACTGCATGCTGGGAAATATCTGTGTGCCACTGAAGGAAGACCCTTCTCTTCCTCTCCTCTGACAGATTGAAATCCTCTGCGTCGGTTTCACCTGAGACTCACTGTGTGCGGAGTGATTGAGTAAGGGAACTATAAACGAGTAAGGCCTATAACTGGTTGACACCAGCTCGTTTATATTATTACCAACTCCAAGGCCTATAACTGGTTGACACCAGCTCGTTTATATTATTACCAACTCCAAGGCCTATAACTGGTTGACACCAGCTCGTTTATATTATTACCAACTCCAAGGCTTATAACTGGTTGACACCAGCTCGTTTATATTATTACCAACTCCAAGGCTTATAACTGGTTGACACCAGCTCGTTTATATTATTACCAACTCCAAGGCCTATAACTGGTTGACACCAGCTCGTTTATATTATTACCAACTCCAAGGCCTATAACTGGTTGACACCAGCTCGTTTATATTATTACCAACTCCAAGGCCTATAACTGGTTGACACCAGCTCGTTTATATTATTACCAACTCCAAGGTCCACAAATGTACACTTATTATTTGACCTAAGCCAAGCTATACCTCCGGTGATCAGGGCAGTACATACACCAGTGCAGTAATGTTTTGAAAACCCTCTTCTGGATTGATGACTTTCATTCCCTACATAGAATAGATACTAACCAACACGTGTGAAAGGTGGTTTGCAGTCAGTCACATTCTTCAAGGCTTAAAACACTCATTAATTTCAACCAGCCCAAATGTGCCCTTTCATCCATGGTATTTATTTGTTAGGGACCACATACAACAAACACACAAGTATGTGGACACCCGTTCAAATTAGTGGGTTTGGCTATTTCAGCCACATACATTGCTGAGAGGTGTATAAAATCGAGCACCCAGCCATGCAATCTCTATAGACAAACACTGGCAGTAGAGTGGCCTTACTGAAGAGCTCAGTGACTTTCAATGTTGCACCGTAATAGGATGCCACCTTCCCAACAAGTCAGTTTGTCAAATTTCTGCCCTGCTAGAGCTGCCCCGGTCAACTGTAAGTCCTAGTAAACTCAGCGAAAAAACAAACGTCCCTTTTTCAGGGCCCTGTCTTTCAAAGATAAGTCGTAAAAATCCAAATAACGTCACAGATATTCATTGTAAAGGGTTTAACACTGTTTCCCATGCTTGTTCAATGAACCATAAACAATGAACTTGCACCTGTGGAACGGACGTTAAGACACTAACCGCTTACAGACGGTATCGCAATTTTGGTCACAGTTATGAAAACTTAGGACACTAAAGAGGCCTTTCTACTGACTCTGAAAAACACCAAAAGAAAGATGCCCAGGGTCCCTGCTCATCTGTGTGAACGTGCCTTAGGCATGCTGCAAGGAAGCATGAGTACTGCAGATGTGTCCAGGACAATAAATTGCAATTCCCATATACTCTTTTTGATAAGGGTGTGTAACAGAGTAATAACCATATTGAACCAACATGCTTTAAGACAGCGCTACAGGGAGACAGGACGAACAGCTGATCATCCTCGCAGGGGCAGACCACGTGTAACACCTGCACAGGATCGGTACATCCGAATATCACACCTGCGGGACAGGTACAGGATGGAAACAACTGCCCGAGTTACAGGAAAGCACAATCCCTCCATCAGTGCTCAGACTGCCCACAATAGGCTGAGAGAGGCTTGGCGTGTCGGACTGAGGGCTTGTAGGCCTGTTGTAAGGCAGGTCCTCACCAGACATCACCGGCAACATCGTCACCTATGGGCACAAACCCACCGTCGCTGGACCAGACAGGACTGGCAAAAAGTTCTCTTCACTGACGAGTCACGGTTTTGACTCACCAGGGGTTATGGTCGGATTCACGTTTATCATCAAAGGAATGAGCGTTACACCGAGGCCTGTACTCTGGAGTGGGATTGATTTGGAGGTGGAGGGTCTGTCATGGTCTGGGGCGGTGTGTCACAGCATCATCAGACTGCGCATGTTGTCATTGCAGGTAATCTCAACACTGTGCGTTACAGGGAAGACATCCTCCTCCCTCATGTGGTACCCTTCTTGCAGGCTCATTCTGACATGACCCTCTAGCATGACAATGCCACGAGCCATACTGCTCGTTCTGTGCTTGATTTTCTGCAAGACGGGAATGTTGGTGTTCTGCCATGGCCAGCGAAAAGCCCGGATCTCAATCCCATTGAGCACGTCTGGGACCTGTTGGATCGGAGGGTGAGGGCTAGGGTCATTCCCCCCAGAAAAGTCTGGGAACTTGCAGGTGCCTTGGTGGAAGAGTGGGGTAACATCTCATAGCAAGAACGGGCAAATCTGGTGCATTCCATATGGAGATGCACTGCAGTACTAAATGCAGCTGCTTGCCACACCAGATACTGACTGTTAATTTTGATTGTGACCCCCCCTTTGTTCAGGGACAAATTATTAAATTTCTGTGGAACTTGTTCAGTTTGTCTCAGTTGTTGAATCTTAAGGTCATACAAATATTTACACGTTAAGTTTGCTGAAAATAAACGCAGTTGACAGAGAGAGGATGTTTCTTTTTTTGATTAGTTTATTATGAAGTGGAAACGTCTAGGAGCAACAATGGCTCAGCCGCAA
Source organism: Oncorhynchus masou masou (assembly GCF_036934945.1). Lineage (NCBI taxonomy): Eukaryota > Metazoa > Chordata > Actinopteri > Salmoniformes > Salmonidae > Oncorhynchus > Oncorhynchus masou. The sequence continues at coordinate 101,426,009 of NC_088235.1, forward strand.
AGTGGAATGACACGCATGCTCACAGAACGGGCCCGCCGAGTGCTGAAGCGTGTAAAAATCGTCTGTCCGAGTTTGCAACACTCACTACTAAGTTCCAAACTGCCTCTGGAAGCAATGTCAGCACAATAACTATTTGTCAGGAGCTTCATGAAATTGGTTTCCATGGCCGAGCAGCCGCACACAAGCCTAAGATTACCATGTGCAATGCCAAGCGTTGAGTGGTGTAAAGCTTGCGGCCATTAGACTCTGGAGCAGTGGAAACGCGTTCTCTGGAGTGATGAATCACGCTTCACTATCTGGCAGTCCGGCAGATGAATCTGGGTTTGGCAGATGCCAGGAGAACGCTCCCTGCCTGAATGTATAGTGCTAACTAAAGTTTGGTGGAGGAGGAATAATGTTCTGCGGCTGTTTTTCCATGGTTCGGGCCCCTTAGTTCCGCTGAAGGGAAATCTTAATGCTATAGCATACAATGACATTCTAGACGATTCTGTGCTTCCAACTTTGTGCCAACAGTTTGAGGAAGGCCCTTCCCTGTTTCAGCGGGATAATGCCCCTGTGCACAAAACAATGTCCATATAGAAATCTAGTGGAAGGCGTTCCTAGAAGAGTGGAAGCTGTTATAAGCAGCATATTGGGGGACCAACTCCATATTAGTGCCCATGATCTTGGAATGAGATGTTCAACGAGTTGGTGTCCACATATGTATTGTAGCTAATTTGAATCTGTAGTCCCATTTTCATCCGTGGTAGGACTGCACTCTAAATGAAAACTTCCATAATAATGTCAAGGGATCTTGGTGTGGTTCTCTCTAGGGCCTTGTTAATTTTAATAAACAGTTGGAATGTGATCCAAACACAGACATTCACAAATCACAATCCATTTCAGACACTTGCTGACAGAGAGGTACTTGGCAGGGGTCTTTCAGACCATCTCCACAAACTATTTGGGGAATGTCAATGGCTGCCCACAACAATGGGGAGCCATTTGAGAAATGTGCAAATTACCTCTAAATCATATTGAGATGTGAGAAGGAGCAATTTTGATAGTGCCATTCAGGCTGAGATTGAAAGCTGAAACACATTTCTAAGTAGGCTTCACTTGCTTTCTGGGACTTGGATTTGATAGCTTCATACCACAGCTGAGATGAATCACCTGGACATGTCCATATTTCAAAAACACTGATACAATTGTCTTAATTGCACATACCTACACAGAGAGCGCTCAAGAATAGCCTACCTTCACATTTTTGTTACATAGCCTAGGCCTAATCAAAGGATTTTCAGCTTTACTGTCATCTTGGCTGTAGAAGAGTTACCCAATCAATGTCTGACCTTGGAGGAGGTGCAGTCTAGCCCACCACCAAATCTTAAAACATGTCTTTTAAACACTGACCTTGTTATAAAAACCTGAAGATAAATTGCTAACCATCTTGATATTAAAATAAGTAGAGGTTCTTAAACACCTGGGGAGATGGTGCCATTTGGGGCTCAACCCATTTTCCCTATATAGTAGACTACCTTTGACCAGGGCTGATTGGCAGTACTTTTGACCAGAGCCTGAGTAGTGCAATAGACCTACAGGGGGAAATGTGCCAATTGGGGGACACACAGCCATAGTTTATAAACAGCTTGAGTTTTAAGGAGACGAGAAGAAAGGACACGAGGAATATAGAATTGAGAGCTTTGTTAGGGTTGCTTCAATTCGAAAACAGCAAATAATATTCCATCACATATGATATTGTAAGGGCTATAGTGTATAACACAGAACCTCACAGCTTCCCATTGTCTTTCCTATCAGTGCACATGAATTAAAGGGAGAGCAAGTTACTTTATACTATTGAGATGCACAAGATGTCTCTCCTCTTACCTGCACGAGTGTTTGAGGCAGCCGGGACATCTATAATTCGCCACTTCAGAGCCACACACACCACAACTGTAGGAAATAAATGATAAATCATGTTCAACAAACACTCGACATCGCCAGACTCAAAGGGGCGTGGACATCACAGCACGTGGTAAACCATGTGCTTTCCTGCTAGCTTGTTATTTTAGCTACAAATATAACCTGCCACAATTATTTTACATACATTCAGAGACATAGCAAGGTAAGATAGTAGTAATCACTATGGCTAGGTAAGCTAGCTTGCTGTGTTATTGAGCTAGACTCCATCTAGTCCACCAAGCGTTAGCTTAGCTAGCTAGCTGCCTTCTTACTTTGCCAGGGATAGTTTTATTTTGTTTCCTTTGAGTTCGTCTCCCAGACGGTCATTCTCGACGTGGCTTTCAGCAGCTGCGACTGTATCCACCGAAGGCAGCATACTTGTACACATTTCTAGAAATTACTCTCTCGAAGCTCTGTTTCAATCAAAGCAGTCTAAAGTTTACCGTCTTCCGCTATACGTGGAGAAAAATATGTGACGGATGTATTCCGGTTTGTCTTGACAATGCACAAAAGCGCCCCCTGGTGTTGGTATTCGTGTAATATAGGACATTTGATGCGTGGAAGATCCCCTCTATCATGTGCTGCATGTCAGTCTGTCAGCCAGCCTCTCTCTTACTCTGTGTGTAGGTCCATGTACATCAATAGGAGCTGTGTTGTTCTGAGGACTGAAGCTGACCATTATTAAACTAAAGCCTTTCTAACCCACACTGATCAGGCCCAGGAGAGATGAGCTGATGTCTAATGAAAAGAAATTAACAAAATATGCATTGTTTTTCTTGTATCTTTGTTTGGAGGAGACAAAACCAGCAGTATCAAAGTCAGGTCAAACAAGAGCAAACATCTGAATCCAAACTGTTCTTAGTATCTATCTCAAGAGAAGTCAGCCATTTTGTTTCTCATAGTTTATTTGCTTTTTCCCTATCCATGGTAATACAGTGCTTGTCATTCCATAGGATCTTTGTCAAGTTTAAAGGTCCATGCTAGTATTGTGTTAAGAAGGAAAAACCCATGTGATGTTTATATGTAGCCTACATTGCATGCATTGTTTTTCATCGTAAAAAAAACTCCTTATTACCAGTAACTCTCCATGTTACCAGTATCTATACAGCTTCCAGCGAAGTTTAAATGTTGCTGGAACTGAGAGAGTGGGTGTCAAGAATTCAAACCATTTCAATGAAAAACAGATTTTTGAGTTTGATGCCAGAGGGGCGTGTTGGACTTGGACTTCTCAAAATTTGGAAAAATAATAGACTTACGAGTATTGGAAATCTGAAGTTGCACTGCTAATGATTAGTAGCTATCTCTAATTGCAGTTTTTAACCAGGTCACTGTTGGACTCCAGATATACTGCTATGAACATCAACAAAATAACAAGACGGTATTTACTATTCATTTATTTAATGTCAATATATTTCATATTTACACAATTTTAACTTTATTCCTCGAGAGCATTTACTTATTTAATTACACTTTTTTCAACGTAACATAACTTAAGAACAAGATCATTGCTATTTCTGATGTGTTCTGACTCTGGCCTATGCTAGCTGCCAGTATGAGCTATCAACCCCCATTGTAGTGAATGTGAACATATACAATGAACAGTCACATAATGTGTGTACATAGTATACAAATACAATTTTTTACATAAATAGTTATTTGGACTAAGTTGGAGTTGACCAAACAGATCTCTGAGAGTATAATTTATTGGGGTACAGTAATGTGAACAAAAACAAAGGATATAAATAATCAACAATATAATGTCAAAATATACACAGGAAAAATGTCTCACAACTCACTGATGTCTCACGCTCTTGTGTCTGTTGCAGCAACAATGATAGGTTACGTTACCACCTACCAAATAAAATGAAGAGTAAAAGCTAAAAAATATGTAATTCATCAACAAATGTTTCATATAAATTTCAAATAAGTACTCTTACAACAGATCTTGATGTAACCGGTACATAAGGACAAAGAATTACTTGACACTAGCACCTATAGAAGGCATACAAGCAGGAGGTAGAGCACCATCTTTCAAGGGCAGTGTCCAAAATAGAACCATATTCCTGATATAGTGCACTACATTTGAGCTCTATGTGCCCTGGTTAAACCTAGTGCATTACATAGGGAATATGGTGCCATTTTGGACTTACCCAAGGTGTAAACATCCAGCTGTGTTGGACAACAGTTTCAAACATTAAAAATAAACAAAATTGCGGTCCGAGCTGGCAGTTGACCTTTGATTGAAATTGCAATATGAAATCTCTCACTCTTAATTCACAAGCTATTGCACTCTTAGGAAGCATTTGTTGTACAGTATTCCTGTTACAAAGCCCCTAGAGCTTTCCTTCGGATAGCTAGGCCCCTTCTGAGGATGGCTGGGAGGGTGAATATGGGGGAGAAGGAGGATGGGGGTGGGCAGTAGGGAGGGAGGCACATGATTTGAGTTTTAGGACGGTGTTGTGTGGATGAGCCCTGTCCTGAGTTCAGGGACCAACTGTCCAACGAACTCAAGCACCTTTTGAAAAACAAAAACCAAACAGACACACTTTACACATTTATTTGATAAATATTGGTATACACTGCTCTCCTGAGGCCATCTTACTGTAAGCTGGCCTAGTTTGCTATGGACTGAGTTCTTCCACAGAAGTCTGCCATCAATTGGACAGGGAGTTTGACACTCGCTAACACTCCATAAAGGGTCTCCCAAGTGGGGGAGCAGACCTGACCAACTCTGCTTGGGCTTATAGAGATCTCTCTTTGGTTTGGGAGCAGCCATTTTGGCCTGCTTATGCCATTCTCGTTTTTTATAGTTTATATTTTGGACAGGCAGGCTAGCGATGGATAATGACCTCACAGGAAGCAGACAGGTCCCACCTCGAGGTGGCGCAGATCGTTGGACTGTGACAAAGGTTGCTCCTGTATATCAATGATGGGGAGCTCGTAGCTGTCCTGAGTATGGAAGAAAAAGCGTGACTGGTGCCAGCTGCCATCTTGGATCTAGAAGGGAAAATATACAATATGAAGTCATTGACACACAATGGATGCCCGTATTCACAAAGTCTCAAAGTAGGAGGGCTGATCTATGATCAGTTTTGCCTTTTAGATTATAATGAATAAGATTACATGGACAGGGAGGACCTGATCCTAGATTAGCAATGCTACTTTGAAATGCTTTATGAATGCAGGCCCAGGTCTGAAGTGAAATCATCATATATCTCTTCCTCTCTCCAGCTCCTTACCCTGCATTCGTCTAGTAGCATGTGAGGTTCAAGTAGACTGTCTGACTCAAACATCTGTCCGTTCCATCCCCTGAACCTTGGTGGTCTGGCCTGATACTCCTGTCCCGGGTCGTCAGCACTGTAGGTGTTTGTGGGGCTGAAGGGAGGGTCACTCAGACAGTGGAAGGTAATGTCCTGACTGGCCTCTGTGCTCAAGAGGTGGAGAAACTTCATCTGAACCTTATGCACACCGAACGACAGCTGTGGAGGGAGCATGGTAAGAGTTAGTGGAGATAACGGAGGCATCTCTTATGATACCTTTCACTGCTCAATAATTCAGCAAACAGATGCATACAGAGACCAGGGGAGTAATGCTGCCGGAACACAAGGGAGCGGCACTCCCTTACTCTTTCAAATTTGAGAATACACGGAGCTGGGAAAAATCTATCTGGAAAATGATTTCTGAAGCTGAATCAATGTCCCACAAGATCCCAAAATGATGAATTAGTATTTTACATAACAGAACCTAATACAAAAGCATAGCATAGTTACTATTTTGGCGTAATGTTACTTTTCTCCAAAAACACCTCTTCATTTCTAGTGAGATTTTATCATGGTTAGCTGAAGCTGAATAGTCACATTTCTTTCCTAATGCGGCCAACACTCAACTGCGCGTGCCACAAGGAAAGATATATTCTTTGATTAAAACAAAATAAAACAAAGACTAACAGTTTAACACCATCTACTCTAATTTGCTCACCAAACAGTAATTCAAACAGATCTAAATGCATATTCCCATGAAACTGAATGAGATCAAATGATTGGCTTGCCTACACAGTCTGGACTTTTCACAGATAAAACGTGAAGAATTATCATTCACGATTGACAGTGATGATGGCTTATTTTGAAACGAGGTATGCCTAAGTTGGTGTTTGAGGGTATTAAAAATATAAATTTTCTTGAGACAATATGTGTAGGGCTTAGGCCGACGTTCCAATTGGAGTATGTATTTAGAGTGTTGGGCCAGTAACCGGAAGGTTGCTGGATCAAATCTCCGAGCTGACAAGGTAAAAATCTGTCATTCTGGCCCTGAGCAAGGCAGTCAACACCCTGTTCCCCGGGCGCCAAAGACATGGATGTCGATTCAGACAGTCCCCTGCACCTCTCTGATTCAGAGGGGTTGTGTTAAATGCAGAAGACACATTTCAGTTTAATACATTCAGTTGGACATCTGACTAGGTATCCCCCTTCCCTGTATTTTCTGCATATTCTGTAATAATATTCTATAGGCTAGGCCTACATCCGTAGGAACACACGTTTCTCATCTACTGAGGGATAGTGAAATGCTACATGTTAAAAAGGGGAATTTGGATTATCGATTGCAATGGTCATAAACTGTACAGCACCAGCAGAGAAGAAGTCTAAGAAAATGTGAATAATTTTGAATGTCGCCGTATGGTTTTTTGGGTCTTCGTGATTTCACAGCCGAGGCCGTGCATGAAATCCTGTCAGTGGATGTTCTGCCATCACAGGCCTCTGAGCCTGTGTTGGGATGTATTCTGGAGTGGACAGTGATTGAAGAAGTGGGATGGGTTTTCTTAGTTGACGTGCTTCATTTTGTATGATGTCGTTTTCCACCTTTCCCACAAAGTTTCTTTAGTTTCTTATTCAACACCCTGTCCAGCTGGTGTCGGCAATGCAGCATTAACATTGGATGCTGGTAAACACCATCGAAGAAGAGGTAGAGGGACTACAGGGCTTAGCAGGTCTCTCGCTAAAAAGAGATGTCGGCTTGGAAAAGTTGAGTATAGAAAAGACTGAGGGAGGCAGAGAATGTGTCTGAATCTGTTGAAGCGAGCAATAGCAAGGGAGATGGTATATCGAGGAAGATTGGTGTCAAATTCAAACAGAGTGAGCCGGATGCCAGTTTGAGTTCTAGAGGTGAAATGGAAGTGGTAGAAGGTGTTGTGAGGAGCCCGGAGCCCGAGCCTTGCATTGATGGACATGGTTATGATAAAGATAAGTTTGGTCCAGTGGGAGTGAGATTTTTGAAGAGGGTGGAACCAGTCCTTTTGGCTGATCCATGGGTGGTTTCAGGTTGGGTGGAAAAGATGGTTGGTGCTGTTGAGTCGAAGGTAACCCGAAGTGGACTTGTAATGTTTCTTTATGTTTCTTCAGATCAGAGTGAGTAGGACGCTCTGTGCAACGCAACTTAAGTTAAGATCTGTTTCTTGCTATTTCTGGTGTTTGCCGTCTGGAGTCAGTCTTTACCAGACAAGGTCATGTCAGGATATATCAGTTACCCTGTTAGAGCATTTGTGGCAAGTCCACTGCGCTGTTTCAGGTGTAACATTTATGGTCATGTCGCAGTAGTGTGTAGGAGGGAGATTCCAAGATGTGGGAAGTGTGCAGGAGGGCATGGGATAGAGGGTTGTGTAGTTTTAGTGGATAAAGGTGTGTGCCAACTGCAGGGGTGCACATGTTGCTGGGGATCGGAAGTGTCAAATGCAACAAAGGCAGGTTGAAGTAGCTAGAGCCAGAGTAGTGCAGAAGGTGTCTTATGCTGAGGCAGTGAAGAAAGTAGAGGAGGATAGGTCAAGGGTGAGGGATTCAGAGAGGAGCCCTGTGAATAGTAGATCTGTGCCAGCACAGAGGGATAGGCCAATGAGTGATATATGCTTTAATAAGGTTGGCTTCTTCGTGTTCATGGCAATGGTTATCAACTTTACTGTAGAAATTAAACGTAAATCACTGGAAATAGATGTTGTGGTGGCAGCTGCAGAGACGTACTTGGGGTAGGAGATTTGACTTCAGAAGAGTTACATTGTGTGTTGAGTGGTAGTGTCCTGTCCTCTTAGGCCGTTGGCCTGGGGTAGGATCAGATAGGGTTAGTAGTGGAATAAGGTGATGCGTTTTATTGAGTATAGGGTTAGTTGGTAGGGTAATTAAAATATATGTATATTATTCGGTTCCCCTTTCCTATCGCAAAGTGTAATGGATCTATACTATAGTTCAGTGGAAATGCAACATATTGGATGCCAACCACCGTTAAACCTCACAGAAGAAGACATGGATTGTGTATGTTAAAACAGTAACGTTTGTTTCACCTTGTCATTTCCGGTCACAACTTGCAGACTTGTTTACGTGTTGCTGTGCGTTTTGTTGCCAACCTTCCTTTGCTACCTGACAACTTTATGGTTTTTACTTTTTAATTACCGTTTATATTTTTAGTTTTCCCTCACTCAACTTTTTTTTCATTCAACTTTTTCACTCCGAACATGGTTCGTCAGGACCTCTAACAGCCGAAGCTAAGTAGTAACATTAACACGATGCCTTCTAATTGCAGTCACTGTACTCATAATATACAGGATAACAATCGCCTTACGGCGAGGATAGCTGTGCTGCAAGCCCAGCTTCAGACACAATCGTTAGGCAAGGGTAATTTCAGTGTAGGAAAGAAGCTTGGAAAGACAGTACAGTGCTGCTCGATCATCCTATTTTTCCAACTTAATTGAGGAAAATAAGAACAATCCGAAATATATTTTTGATAATGTCGCAAAGCAGCATTCCCCAAGAGAGGATGGCTTTCACTTCAGCAGTAATAAATTCATGAACTTCTTTGAGGAAAAGATCATGATCATTAGAAAGCAATTTACAGACTCCTCTTTAAATCTGCGTATTCCTCCAAAGCTCAGTTGTCCTGAGTCTGCACAACTCTGCCAGGACCTAGGATCAAGAGAGAGACTCAAGTGTTTTAGTACTATATCTCTTGACACAATGATGAAAATAATCATGGCCTCTGAACCTTCAAGCTGCATACTGGACCCTATTCCAACTAAACTACTGAAAGAACTGCTTCCTGTGCTTGGCCCTCCTATGTTGAACATAATAAACGGCTCTCTATCCACCGGATGTGTACGAAACTCACTAAAAGTGGCAGTAATAAAGCCTCTCTTGAAAAAGCCAAACCTTGACCCAGACAATATAAAAAACTATCAGCCTAAATCAAATCTTCCATTCCTCTCAATTTAAAAAAAAAGCTGTTGCGCAGCAACTCACTGCCTTCCTGAAGACAAACAATGTAAACAAAATGCTTCAGTCTGGTTTTAGACCCCATCATAGCACTGAGACTGCACTTGTGAAGGTGGTAAATTACCTTTTAATGGCATCAGACCGAGGCTCTGCATCTGTCCTCGTGCTCCTAGACCTTAGTGCTGCTTTTGATACCATCGATCACCAAATTCTTTTGGAGAGATTGGAAACCCAAATTGGTCTACACGGACAAGTTCTGGCCTGGTTTAGATCGTATCTGTCGGAAAGATATCAGTTTGTCTCTGTGCATGGTTTGTCCTCTGACAAATCAACTGTAAATTTCGGTGTTCCTCAAGTTTCGTTTTAGGACCACTATTGTTTTCTCTATATATTTGACCTCTTGGGGATGTCATTCAAAAACATTTCACTGCTATGCGGATGACACACAGATGTACATTTCAATTAAAGTGAAGCCCCAAAATTGCCCTCGCTAGAAGCCTGTGTTTCAGACATAAGGAAATGGGTGGCTGCAAACTTTCTACTTTTAAACTCGGACAAAACAGAGATGCTTGTTCTAGGTCCCAAGAAACAAAGAGATCTTCTGTTGAATCTGACAATTAATCTGGATGGTTGTACAGTCGTCTCAAATAAAACTGTGAAGGACCTCGGAGTTAGTTACTCTGGACCCTGATCTCTCTTTTGACGAACATATCAAGACTGTTTCAAGGACAGCTTTTTTCCATCTACGTAACATTGCAAAAATCAGAAACTTTCTGTCCAAAAATGATGCAGAAAAATTAATCCATGCTTTTGTTACTTCTAGGTTAGATTATTTACAATGCTCTACTTTCTGGCTAACAGGATAAAACACTAAATAAACTTCAGTTAGTGCTAAATACGGCTGATAGAATCCTGACTAGAACCACATTTTTTATCATATTACTCCAGTGCCTCCCTACACTGGCTGATTTCAAGGTTTTACTGCTAACCTACAAACCATTACATGGGCTTGCTCCTACCTATCTTTCTGATTTGGTCCTGCCGTACATACCTACACGTACTTTACGGTCACAAGACGCAGGCCTCCTAATTGTCCCTAGAATTTCTAAGCAAACAGCTGGAGGCAGGGCTTTCTCCTATAGAACTAAATTTTTATGGAACGGTCTGCCTACCCATGTGAGAGACGCAGACTCGGTCTCAACCTTTAAATCTTTACTGAAGACTCATCTCTTCAGTGGGTCATATGATTGAGTGTAGTCTGGCCCAGGAGTGAAGGTGAACGGAAAGGCTCTGGAGCAACGAACCGCCCTTGCTGTCTCTGCCTGGCAGGTTCCCCTTTCTCCACTGGGATTCTCTGCCTCTAACACTATTACAGGGGCTGAGTCACTGGCTTACTGGTGCTCTTCCATGCCGTCCCTGGGAGGGGTGCGTCACTTGAGTGGGTTGAGTCATTGACGTGATCTTCCTGTCTGGGTTGCCCCCCCGGGGTTGTGCTGTGGCGGAGATCTTTGTGGGCTAAACTCGGCCTTGTCTCAGGTTGGTAAGTTGGTGGTTGAAGATATCCCTCTAGTGGTGTGGGGGCTGTGCTTTGGCAAAGTGGGTGGGGTTATATCCTTCCTGTTTGGTCCTGTCCGGGGGTATCATCGGATAGGGCCACAGTGTCTCCTGACCCCTCCTGTCTCAGCCTCCAGTATTTATGCAGCAGTAGTTTATGTGTCGGGGGGACTAGGGTCAGTTTGTTATATCTGGAGTACTTCTCCTGTCTTATCCGGTGTCCTGTGTGAATTTAACTATGCTCTGTCTAATTCTCTCTCTCTTTCTTTCTCTCTCTCGGAGGACCTAAGCCCATGCCTCATGATGACTCATTGCTGTCCCCAGTCCACCTGGCCGTGCTGCTGCTCCAGTTTCAACTGTTCTGCTTGCGGCTATGGAACCCTGACCTGTTCACTGGACGTGTTACCTGTCCCAGACCTGCTGTTTTCAACTCTCTAGAGACAGCAGGAGCGGTAGAGATACTCTTAATGATCGGGTATGAAAAGCCAACTGACATTTACTCCTGAGGTGCTGACTTGCTGCACCCTCGACAACAACTGTGATTATTATTATTTGACCATGCTGGTCATTTATGAACATTTGAACATCTTGGCCATGTTCTGTCACCCGTCACAGCCAGAAGAGGACTGGCCACCCCTCATAGCCTGGTTCCTCTCTAGGTTTCTTCCTAGGTTTTGGCCTTTCTAGGGAGTTATTATTATTATTTTGTACATAATGTTTCTGCCACCGTCTCTTATGACCAAAAAGAGCTTCTAGATATCAGAACAGCTATTACTCAACTGGACGAAGATTTTTTCTTTAATGAGTCGGACGTCAAGGATTTACTTCAGACACCAGACAAGGCCCAAATCCTTGTGATTCGCATGAGAAAGGGATGGAGATATCGCAGAGGTAGGTCTGGGTGCATTGTAAGGATCTGACGTCGAATGGGTAATCTGCCTCTACCATCAGTCCTATTAGCGAATGTACAATCATTGGATAACAAAATAGACGAGCTACGATCACAAACATCCTACCAACGGGGCATTAAAAACTGTAATATCTTTCCGCGAGTCGTGGCTGAATGACGACATGAATAACATACAACTGGTGGGGTTTACACTGCATCTGCAAGATAGAACAGCTGCCTCTGGTAAGACAAGGAGTGGTGGTCTGTGTATATTTGTAAACAACAGCTGGTGGACAAAATCTAATATTAAGGAAGTCTTGAGGTTTTGCTCGCCTGAGATAGAGTATCTCATGATAAGCTGTAGACCACACTATTTACCAAGAGAGTTTTCATCTATATTTTTCGTAGCTGTCTATTTACCACCACAAACCGATTCTGGCACTAATACCGCACTCAATGTCTGTATAAGGCCATAAGCAAACAGGAAAACGCTCATCCTGAGGCGGCACTACTAGTGGCCGGTGAGTTCAATGCAGGGAAACTTAAATCAGTTTTACCTCATTTCTATCAGCATGTTAAATGTGCAATCAGAGGAAAAAAACTCCAGACCACCTGTACTCTACACACACAGATGCATACAAGCTCTCCCCCGCCCTACATTTGGCAAATTTAACCATAATTCTATCCTCCTGATTCCTGCTTACAAGCAAAAACTAAAGCAGAAAGCACCACTGACTAGATCAATAAAGAAGTGGTCAGATGATGCAGATGCTAAGCTAAAGGACTGTTTTTCTAGCACAGACTTGAATATGTTCCAGGATTTTTCCGAAGGCATTGAGGAGTACACCACATCAGTCACTGGCTTCATCAATAAGTGCATTGATGACATCATCCCCACAGTGACTATACGTACATACCCCAACCAGAAGCCATGGATCACAGGCAACATCCGCACTGAGCTAAAGGGTAGAGCTGCTGCTTTCAAGGAGCGGGACTCAAACCCGGGCGCTTTAAGAAATCCCGCTATGCCCTCCTACGAACCATCAAACAGGCAAAGCGTCAATACAGGACTAAGATTGAATTGTACTATGCCGGCTCCAACGCTCATCAGATGTGGCAGGGCTTGCAAACTATTACAAACTACAAAGGGAAGCACAGCCACAAGCAGCACAGTGACACGAACATACCAGACGAGCTAAATTACTTCTATGCTCGCTCGAGGCAAGCAACATGCATGAGAGCATCAGCTGTTCCGGATGACTGTGATCACGCTCTCCATAGCCGATGTGAGCAAGACCTTTAAACAGGGCAACATTCACAAGTGTCAGGATTTGGCCAGGGTTGTTCCGGGTTTTGGTCAGTAGATGCCCCCATTGTGCTTTTTGTCCTTATGTTTTTCCCTTGATCCCCATTAATTATTTGCACCTGTGCCTCGTTCGCTCTAATTGTATTTAAACCCTTAGTTTCCCTCAGTTCTGTGCTCTGTGTTTGTATGTTAGCACCCTGCCCTAGTGTTCTGTGTACTCTTGTCGATTCCGGGTGACGCTCTTGTGGTATTCTGTTTTTTGTTTTTGTTTATTTTTTGTGAGTTTCTTTTGAGGCCTTTTTGTGCTTTTCCTACCACCTTTTGGATTTGCCATTTTTTGTATTTAAGGATTTTTCTTTATTAAATACACCGTCTTAAGTACTGCTGTGTCTGCCTCATCTTCTGGGTTCTACTGACTATTCGTGGCTCAGTTGGTTAAGTGACTGTTTCTCACTCCGGAGACCCAGGTTCGAAACCGGGTCCTGACAGAAACACAGAGCCCAAAAATGAACCCAGAGGCAGCCAGTTCCCAGGACCTTTTTGCCACGCTGTCCCACCACCAGGAGACTGTCCAACGCCACGAAGCCGCCCTGGTTCAGCAAGAGGCCTTAATGGCTAGACATTCTCATCTTCTGTCGGAGATGCTGACTTCCATTAAGCAAATATCTGATCGACTTACCCCGGCAACAGTTCCCGTCCCAGTACCTCAGGTTCACGTACCCATGGCAGTTAACCCCCTGGCTGAACCTCGTCTTCCACCTCCCCAACGGTTCTCAGGTGATCCAAGTGCTTGTAAAGGGTTTCTCACTCAATGTTCTCTCTCCTTTGAGCTGCAACCCTCGTCGTTTCCCACCGACCGGTCTAAGATCGCATATATCATCACCCTGCTGTCGGAAAAAGCCCTGGCCTGGGCTACTGCTGTGTGGGATGCCCATAGTTCCTGCTGTGCCAGCTACTCTGCCTTTGCTGAGGAATTCAAACGAGTGTTTCAAGGCCCAAGCAGTGGTTCTGACTCAGCCAAACAGCTCCTGACTCTCCATCAAGGTTGGCGCAGCGTGACGGACTATGCCATCCAGTTCCGCACGGTGGCAGCAGCGAGTGGCTGGAACAACGAGGCGCTCACGGTGTGCTTTCTGAAAGGCCTTTCCGACACTATCCAAGATGAACTGGCCACTCGGGAACCACCGGACAATCTCGAGTCCCTGATCAAGTTGGCCTCACGCATTGACCAGCGTCTGAGAGAGAGAACTCAACCGTAGACCTCTAGCCCCTATCAGTCCCAGCTCCGAGTCCCCACCTTTATCATCGCTGGCTCCACCGGAACCCATGCAGATTGGACGCATCTCCCAGGCTGAGAGAGACCGCCGGATGAGGGAGCGACGCTGTCTATATTGCGGCAAACCGGGCCATTTCCGTTCCACGTGTCCCGGGCTCCAGGGAAACGCTCTGTCCCGTACAGACCGGGGGAACTGTAACGGGAAACATAACCTCCTCCCATCCGTCCAACTCCCGTCTGCTCATTCCAGTCACCCTCTCCTGGGACAACCACAAGCTTCACCTTCAAGCCTTGGTAGACTCTGGAGCCGCAGGTAACTTCATGGATGGTGTCTGGGCGAAGGAGAATGGCGTTCCCTCTGAACCTCTAAGTGACCCCATGAGGGTTACTACATTGGATGGAAGCCCTTTGGGATCTGGACTTGTCACTCATGTCACTACCTCCTTGCGACTTTCAGTTTCACAACACCAGGAATTGATGAACTTTCATTTGATCTCCTGTTCCGAGTTTCCTCTCGTCCTTGGATACCCCTGGCTTCACAGCCATAACCCTCACATCGACTGGTCTGTGGGCACTATCAAGCAGTGGGGTCCTACGTGCCAAGCTACTTGTATTTTCCAGAATTCCCGAGTTCTACTCCTGAGTCTTTAGAATCCATCGACCTGACCCGAGTTCCCGAGTGTTACCATGACCTCAAACTGGTGTTTAGCAAACAGAGGGCCACCATGCTACCACCCCATAGATCTTACGATTGCCCCATCGACCTGTTTCCGGGCACTTGCCCCCCAGGGGTCGGATCTTTTCCCTATCTCCACCCGAACGAGCTGCTATGGATACCTACATCAAGGACGCTCTGGAAGCAGGCCTCATGCGTCCATCCACCTCCCCGGCGGGAGCAGGGTTTTTCTTTGTGGCCAAGAAAGACGGTGGATTACGTCCTTGCATCGACTACCGGGGACTCAATGCCATAACCGTCCGTAACCGTTACCCGCTACCCCTTATGGCCACAGCCTTCGAGCTGCTCCAGGAAGCAGTTGTTTTCACTAAGCTTGACCTGCGGAACGCATACCATCTTGTGCGGATCAGACCTGGTGACGAGTGGAAGACCGCTTTCAACACGCCTACTGGTCACTATGAATACTTGGTGATGCCCTTCGGCCTGACCAACGCCCCAGCGGTGTTCCAAGCGCTCATAAACGATGTGCTTAGGGATATGCTTAACATATTTGTGTTCGTTTACTTGGATGACATCCTCATCTTTTCGAGCTCCCTTCAAGAACACACTAAGCATGTCAGACAAGTACTCAAACGCCTCCTAGACAGCCATCTGTACGTTAAGCCGGAAAAATGTGAATTCCATTCATCCCGAGTACAATTCCTGGGATTTGTAGTGGAACCCGGTCGAGTCCAAATGGACCCTAGGAAGGTAGGGGCGGTAGCGGATTGGCCCACCCCAAATCCGTTAAGGATGTTCAGCGTTTCCTGGGCTTCACAAACTTTTACCGCAAGTTCATCAAGAACTTCAGTTTGGTGGCAGCTCCTCTCTCAGCTTTAACCAAAGGTGGCAATGCAAGGTTTTTGTGGGGAAGAGAAGCTGAGACGGCCTTCCAAGGACTCAAGCAGCGCGTCCTCTCTGCTCCCATCCTGATACTACCGACTACGGATGAACCATTTGTGGTGGAGGTAGACGCATCAGAGGTTGGTGTTGGAGCTGTCCTGTCTCAGAGGGGTGAAGACAAGAAGCTTCATCCGTGCGCTTTCTTCTCACACCGGCTTACCCCGACTGAGAGGAACTACGATGTGGGGGATCGTGAACTCCTAGCGGTTAAGATGGCATTGAAGGAATGGAGACACTGGCTCGAGGGGGCTTCTCACCCGTTTCAAGTGCTTACGGACCACAAAAATCTGGAGTATATCCAGCAGGCGAAGCGATTGAACTCTAGACAAGCTAGATGGTCTCTTTTCTTCAATCGATTCCAGTTTATCCTCACCTATCGGCCCGGGTCGAAGAATCTCAAACCGGATGCCCTGTCCCGAGTCTACGCTCCTGCCATTCGAGATGACACGGACATGCCTGTCCTTCCTGCTGCTAAGATTGTGGCTCCGATCTCGTGGCAAGTTGAGGATACCGTGAGACGTGCTCAAGCTAGCGAACCGGACCCTAAAGGAGGCCCTGCCAATCGGTTGTTTGTCCCCAAGGCAGTGAGGACTCAGGTCCTTCTGTGGGGCACTCCTCTCGCCTCACCTGTCATCCGGGCGTAGGTCGCACCTTGGAGTTCATCCAGCGTAAGTTCTGGTGGTCTACCATAAGAGAAGACGTTGCCACTTTCGTCAATGCCTGCCCCGTGTGCTGCCAGGGCAAATCTTCTCACCTTCGCCCTCAAGGACTCCTTCACCCTTTACCTGTTCCCCACAGACCCTGGTCCCATATCTCATTGGACTTTATTACTGGACTTCCTCCATCCCATGGCAATACTACTATCCTAGTCATAATCGACAGGTTTTCAAAGGCGGCCAGGTTCGTCCCTCTGACTAAGTTACCTTCTGCCAAGGAAACGGCTGAGTTGGTAATTAATCATGTGTTCCGAGTCTTCGGCATTCCTCAAGATGTGGTTTCTGACAGAGGTCCCCAGTTCGCCTCAAGGTTTTGGAAGGCCTTCTGCCAACTCATGGGGGCTTCTGCCAGTCTATCTTCAGGGTACCATCCGGAGTCCAACGGCCAAACAGAGAGGATGAATCAAGAGCTGGAAACCACCCTCCGATGTATGACTCGTGACAACCCGTCCACATGGTCATCCTTTATTGTTTGGGCCGAATACGCGCACAACACCTTGCGCTCCTCCTCCACTGGTATGTCCCCGCACGAGTGTCAGTTTGGCTAGGCTCCTCCATTGTTCCCGGACCAGGAGGCAGAAGTCAGAGTGCCTTCAGCCTTGAAGTTCGTCAGACGCTGTCGGCTTATGTGGAGGAAGACCCGTCTTAATCTTATGCGTTCCTCACAGAGGTATCAACAACAAGCCAACAGACGTCGCCGTCCCGGGCCTACCCTGCGCCCCGGCCAGAGAGTCTGGCTCTCCACAAGAGACTTACCTCTACGGGTGGAGTCTCGCAAGCTGTCCCAAAAATACATCGGTCCCTTCAAGGTTGCCAGGAGAGTTAACCCAGTTTCTTATCGCCTACACTTACCCAGATCCCTTAAGATTAATCCCACATTTCATGTTTCATTGTTAAAACCTGTTGTTTTTTCCCCTTGTCCCGGCAGACAGACCTCCCCCTCCGCCTCGTGTCATTGGAGGCCAGCCGGCTTATACCGTCCACCGGATACTGGATTCCCGCCGGGTGCAGCGGTCCTGGCAGTATCTGGTGGACTGGGAAGGCTACGGTCCTGAGGAGCGCTCCTGGGTTCCTGCCAAAGACATCCTGGACCCTGACCTCATTCGTCAGTTCAGGGTCCTCCACCCTGAGAGAGCTGGTAGGAACGTCAGGAGCCGTTCCTAGGGGGGGGATTCTGTCAGGATTTGGCCAGGGTTGTTCCGGGTTTTGGTCAGTAGATGCCCCCATTGTGCTTTTTGTCCTTATGTTTTTCCCTTGATCCCCATTAATTATTTGCACCTGTGCCTCGTTCGCTCTAATTGTATTTAAACCCTTAGTTTCCCTCAGTTCTGTGCTCTGTGTTTGTATGTTAGCACCCTGCCCTAGTGTTCTGTGTACTCTTGTCGATTCCGGGTGACGCTCTTGTGGTATTCTGTTTTTTGTTTTTGTTTATTTTTTGTGAGTTTCTTTTGAGGCCTTTTTGTGCTTTTCCTACCACCTTTTGGATTTGCCATTTTTTGTATTTAAGGATTTTTCTTTATTAAATACACCGTCTTAAGTACTGCTGTGTCTGCCTCATCTTCTGGGTTCTACTGACTATTCGTGGCTCAGTTGGTTAAGTGACTGTTTCTCACTCCGGAGACCCAGGTTCGAAACCGGGTCCTGACAACAAGGCTTCAGGGCCAGATGGATTACCAGGACGTGTACTCCGAGCATGCACTGACCAACTGGCAAGTGTCTTCACTGACATTTTCAACCTGTCCCTGACTGAGTCTGTAATACCAGCATGTTTCAAGCAGACCACTATAGTCCATGTGCCCAAGAACGTCTGTAGCCATGAAGTTCTTTGAAAGGCTGGTCATGGCTCACATCAACACCATTATCCCAAAACCCTAGACCCACTGCAATTTGCATACCGCCCCAACAGATCCACAGATGATGCAATCTCTATTGCACTCTACATTGCCCTTTCCCACCTGGACTAAAGGAACACCTATGTGAGAATGGACTGGCCACCCCCCATAGCCTGGTTCCTCTCTAGGTTTTGGCCTTTCTCTGGAGTTTTTCCTAGCCACCGTGCTTCTACACCTGCATTGCTTGTTGTTTGGAGTTTTAGGCTGCGTTTCTGTACAGCACTTTGATATATCAGCTGATGTAAGAAGGGCTATATACTGTAAATAAATTTGATTTGACTACAGCTTAGCATTCAACACCATAGTGCCCTCAAAGCTCATCACTAAGGACCCTGGGAATATCTGATTTTTTAAAATCTTTATTGAACTAGGCAAGTCAGTTAAGGACAAATTCTTATTTTCAATAACAGCCCAGGAACAGTGGGTTAACTGCCTTGTTCAGGGGCAGAATGACAGATTTAAACCGTGTCAGCTTGGGGATTAGATCTTGCAACATTTCAGTTCTTAGTCCAACGCTCTAACCACTAGGCTACCTGCCGCCGACTAAACACCTCCCTCTGCAACTGGATCCTGGACTTCCTGAGGGGCCGCCCCCAGGTGGTGAGGGAATGTAACAACACATCCTCCACGCTGATCCTTAACACGGGGACCCATCATAGGTACGTGCTCAGTCCCCTCCTGTACTCCCTGTTCACTCATGACTGCATGGCCAGGCATGACTTTAACACCATCATTAACTTTGCAGACAGCACAACAGTGGTAGGCCTGATTACGACAATGATGAGACAGCCTATAGGGAGGTCAGAGACCTGGCCGTGTGGTGCCAGGATAACAACCTCTCTCTCAATGTGATCAAGACAAAGGAGATTGTTGTGGACTACAGGAAAAGGAGGACAGAACACGCCCCCATTCACAAATACAATGACTTGAATGGGATTTGTGCCACAAATGCTAACATGTCAGTATGTGGAAAAAGTGCCAGGGAAACTAAATCAAAACATGGATTAGTGAGATCATATCTTTGGAAGCCCAATGAGTCAAACATTTGGCTGTAATAGAAGAACACAAGGATCCAAATGTTTATGTTTTGACCCATTCTGGTAACCAGAGCTCACACAATGTCCAATTGGTACACACTGATTGAATCAACATTGTTTCCACGTCATTTCAATGAAATTACATTGAATTGACATCTGTGCCCAGTGGGTACTTGATGTGCAACAAAAGTCAGAAGCTATTCACCAATGTCTTCAGGATGTTGTTTCCCTGAATAGAAGTCAAAGTCATGTACAACAGGAGTTTCCAAACCTTGTCTCTCTTGAAACCCATTCCTGACACTTAGAAAAAAGGAAATAAACAGTTGGATCATTAAGTGTTCTTCAATTACAGCCAAATGGTTGACTCACGGGGCTTCCAAAGAACAGTTTTTTGGTTAAAGAGATAGTTCACCCAAATTACAAAGTGACAAATTGGTTTCCTTACCCTGTAAGCAGTCTATGGACAAGGTATGATCACATTAATCCATGCTTTGGTTTAGTTTCACTGGCACTGTTTCCACACACTAACATGTTAGCATTTGTGGCACAAATACCATTCAAGCCACAGGAATGATATTAGCATTTTTCGCACATCATGTTCAAATCATCTATAAGTGACTGTGTTGAGCTTGACAATCAATTTGGCACTGAGTGTACAAAACATTATGAACACCTTCCTAATATTGAGTTGCACCCGCTTTTGCCCTCAGAACAGCCTCGATTTGTCAGGGCATGGACTCTACAAGGTTTTGAAAGCATTCCACTGGGATGCTGGCCCAGGTTGACTCCAATGCATCCCACAGTTGTGTTAAGTTGGCTTGATGTCCTTTGGGTGGTGGATCATTCTTGATACATACGGGAAACTGTTGAGTGTGAAATAATCCACCAGCATTGCAGTTCTTGACACACTCAAACTCGTGCTCCTGGCACCTACTACCATACCCTGTTCAAAGGCAATTAAATATTTTGTCTTGTCCATCCACCCTCTGAATAGCAAACATACACAATCCATGTCTTCTTCGGTGAGGTTTAACGGTGGTTGGCATCCAATATGTTGCATTTCCACTGAACTATAGTATAGATCCATTACACTTTGCGATAGGAAAGGGGAACCGAATAATATACATATATTTTAATTACCCTACCAACTAACCCTATACTCAATAAAACGCATCACCTTATTCCACTACTAACCCTATCTGATCCTACCCCAGGCCAACGGCCTAAGAGGACAGGACACTACCACTCAACACACAATGTAACTCTTCTGAAGTCAAATCTCCTACCCCATGTACTTCTCTGCAGCTGCCACCACAACATCTATTTCCAGTGATTTACGTTTAATTTCTACAGTAAAGTTGATAACCATTGCCATGAACACGAAGAAGCCAACCTTATTAAAGCATATGTCACTCATTGGCCTATCCCTCTGTGCTGGCACAGATCTACTATTCACAGGGCTCCTCTCCGAATCCCTCACCCTTGACGCATCCTCATATTTCCCGAAAACCATACAATACTGTTGAAGTTGCAGAGGGAAGGAAAAACACATGTGTTAGTGAGAATTCGACTGAAGTGGACGTCAGGATTTGTGAATGTGAACGTGTTTTTCTTTAAACCTAGATAAAAATCTGTTTATTAAATTAGTGCTGCTTATGGACCAACTGGAGCCCCTGTGATGATGGAGTGCAGTGCTCGGTTACCTTGTTAGAGGCTACTGGGAGGAGACATGTCTGCCCGCCTGCCGTGAAGTTACAGAAGACCTCAATGGTGTCTGACGGACATCCCAGGTTAGGGTCGATCCAGTACAGTCCTACAGAGGTACAGGTGTTGGATCTTAATTTGATCACTCTGTTGTTGCAGGACATTTACAGCAAAGTAGTAAATGCAGAGTTGTGGCATATTCAAGGTTCAAAAAGGCTTCTACAGTTTGTAATTTCCAATTTAAATTGTCAAGACTTGATTTGCCCCAACAAAAAATGTATCAACCCCTGCAAAAATACCCATGAATTATAATCCACACACTAATTCACATTTCCTGCTGCTGCAGGATTATTTCCCTGGTCAAATTAAGATAGCAACTACAGTCTATTCTACTGAGTAAATCTGTGAAGATTACTAATATTGATGTAGATTGGGGAAAAGTGTCCATTAAATTGATAAATTCTGTAAATTGGTTCTCACCGTCAGAGAGCTTCTGTTGGCAGTCCAGCAGGTCCTTGCAAAACCGTGCCGGGTTCTCCCGGGTTCCGAGCGGTTTCTTCATGCTCTCGATCACACTGCTCAGGTAGTGCAGGGTCTTAAAGATCCCTGCATTCTGGTCCGAGAGGGACATCTCCGTGTTCTGGTAGATCTAGGCAAGCAGGGTTAGCATAGTCCACACAGTCCAGAGTGTTGCAGCATGCATGGGAAGAGGTTAGGAGAAAGCCACAGAGACAGCCAATCCAAAGCATGGACACATGGATGAATCAAACATTTCATAAGCATGAATTCATGCAGACACATGCAAGATGCATGCATAGAGGCACAACCCGTATCCAACCATAGAAACACCATGTCAAGGTATTTAGAAAAGTTCCAAGCAATGTGTTTTGCATGTGTTAAATGCAATTAAATAAGGTTTATTTGTAGGCAAGGTAGTGACAGGCACCCACACATTAGTGAAAATACATAGTATTAAAGAGCAAAAAACGAACAGGAAGATTTTTGTAAATTGCTTTACTGAAAATGGTCACTTAACAGCAAATATCATTAGAGCGAAGATATATCAACAGTGAATGTTACATATGGTAAATATGTTGTCTAAAGATTCAACTTCTGTCTCGTGTATAGACCAACAGTGAGTGCTTTACCTCTGTCCTCAAGGCACCATTGGACTCAAACAGAGAGTTGTACTCGATTCGTCTCTGAGGATACAGCACCAACAAGTACAGTTTAATCACAGAGGCAGTAATAAGCAGAAAGCAGTCAACCAGAAGCCTGTATCAACAAATCTACACATTTGTCAACTTAGTAGGGGCATACTAATCAATGTCACTGAAAGCCTCCTCCCTGATTATTACATAACACAAATGCCATTGTAATATTGTAGTTTAGATTTATTGGTTCAATACAACTGTTGAAACAGCTCCCAGAGCACAGGGAAAGGAAGGCCACACAGATGACACTGCATGCTCTGCTTCTATGCTACCTCTGGCCCTGCAGCTATAAGACTGTTGCTTTTTCCCATTCCATCAAAAGCCTTATCTAAGCTTAGCCTGGCACCAAGCCTAGGACAGACAGAGAGAGAGAGATAGAGAATACTTTTGTACTCGAAAGATACTCCATCATCAACAGGCTCTGTATTTCAGAAATCACACTGTCAAGTACCCTTGATGCACTGTTCAACTATTTATCCATTTCAACCATTTATTTTTGAAGAAAAGTTTCTCACTGGCTTTCATGTATTTCAAACGTGAGCTTGTCTGAGATGTCGTACTTGATGACAATTGTTCTCCATTGGAGCGATGCGATTGGTTGGCCAACACTCTGGGGCGAGGCTTAGCGAAGGGTCAATTAAGAATTGAAATTGGCAATAACTGATCATGGCCATGAACTCACAGGAGCCAGTAAATGTTTTGACCCATTCTGGTAACCAGAGCTCACACAATGTCCACTTGGTACACACTGGTTGAATCAACATTGTTTCCACGTCATTTCAATGAAATTACGTTGAATTGACATCTGTGCCCAGTGGGTGCTTGATGTGCAACAAAAGTCAGAAGCTATTCACCAAAAAGGAAATACACAGTTGGATCATTAAGTGTTCTTCTATTACAGCCAAATGTTTGACTCACGGGGCTTCCAAAGAACTGTTTTTTGGTTAAAGAGATAGTTCACCCAAATTACAAAGTGACAAATGGGTTTCTTAGCGAAGGGCTTAGAGAAGGGTCAATTGCCAGGGTTAGAGGTTCCAAGCATGTATTATTCATTCTATTTCTATGTGTGCTGCTGCTGCACAGAGAGGGGGAGGGGAGGGGGGAGGGGGGGTGCGTTGCCTAGGCAAACCAATACTTGTTTGCTACAACACCTTGTTTGAATCCGGACAAAGAAAAATATAAATGCTTTATTACAGATTATGTCACTATCTGTGAATCAAACAGGATACTTACGGTCGGGCCAGGAGCACCAGGGGGGCCCTGGGAGAGAAAACACAGAGAGGATTTTGACATAAACACAAAATAAACAGATACAAAGGCATACAGTGCCTTGCGAAAGTATTCGGCCCCCTTGAACTTTGCGACCTTTTGCCACATTTCAGGCTTCAAACATAAAGATATAAAACTGTATTTTTTTGTGAAGAATCAACAACAAGTGGGACACAATCATGAAGTGGAACGACATTTCTTGGATATTTCAAACTTTTTTAACAAATCAAAAACTGAAATATTGGGCGTGCAAAATTATTCAGCCCCTTTACTTTCAGTGCAGCAAACTCTCTCCAGAAGTTCAGTGAGGATCTCTGAATGATCCAATGTTGACCTAAATGACTAATGATGATAAATACAATCCACCTGTGTGTAATCAAGTCTCCGTATAAATGCACCTGCATTGTGATAGTCTCAGAGGTCCGTTAAAAGCGCAGAGAGCATCATGAAGAACAAGGAACACACCAGGCAGGTCCGAGATACTGTTGTGAAGAAGTTTAAAGCTGGATTTGGATACAAAAAGATTTCCCAAGCTTTAAACATCCCAAGGAGCACTGTGCAAGCGATAATATTGAAATGGAAGGAGTATCAGACCACTGCAAATCTACCAAGACCTGGCCGTCCCTCTAAAATTTCAGCTCATACAAGGAGAAGACTGATCAGAGATGCAGCCAAGAGGCCCATGATCACTCTGGATGACCTGCAGAGATCTACAGCTGAGGTGGGAGACTCTGTCCATAGGACAACAATCAGTCGTATATTGCACAAATCTGGCCTTTATGGAAGAGTGGCAAGAAGAAAGCCATTTCTTAAAGATATAAAAAATGTTGTTTAAAGTGTGCCACAAGCCACCTGGGAGACACACCAAACATGTGGAAGAAGGTGCTCTGGTCAGATTAAACCAAAATGGAACTTTTTGGCAACAATGCAAAGCGTTATGTTTGGCGTAAAAGCAACACAGCTCATCACCCTGAACACACACCATCCCCACTGTCAAACATGGTGGTGGCAGCATCATGGTTTGGGCCTGCTTTTCTTCAGCAGGGACAGGGAAGATGTTTAAAATTGATGGGAAGATGGATGGAGCCAAATACAGGACCATTCTGGAAGAAAACCTGATGAAGTCTGCAAAAGACCTGAGACTGGGACGGAGATTTGTCTACCAACAAGACAATGATCCAAAACATAAAGCAAAATCTACAATGGAATGGTTCAAAAATAAACATATCCAGGTGTTAGAATGGCCAAGTCAAAGTCCAGACCTGAATCCAATCGAGAATCTGTGGAAAGAACTGAAAACTGCTATTCACAAATGCTCTCCATCCAACCTCACTGAGCTCGAGCTGTTTTGCAAGGAGGAATGGGAAAATATTTCAGTCTCTCAATGTGCAAAACTGATAGAGACATACCCCAAGCGACTTACAGCTGTAATCGCAGCAAAAGGTGGTGCTACAAAGTATTAACTTAAGGGGGCTGAATAATTTTGCACGCCCAATTTTTCAGTTTTTGATTTGTTAAAAAAGTTTGAAATATCCAATAAATGTCGTTCCACTTCATGATTGTGTCCCACTTGTTGTTGATTCTTCACAAAAAAATACAGTTTTATATCTTTATGTTTGAAGCCTGAAATGTGGCAAAAGGTCGCAAAGTTCAAGGGGGCCGAATACTTTCGCAAGGCACTGTATGTCTTCAAAGGACGACAAACCTCAATCTCTATGAACTGCCATAGAACTGTCAAGTAACTGTAAGTAGTAGGGAACCAGTAAGATAGGTTAGGACATAGTAACGGGGGGGACACTTACTCTGGGCCCTGGATGTCCCTGTGGCCCCTGGGGTCCCTGAAACACAAACACAACAACACAGTGTTACAATGGTGTCCAAGCATTGACATCACAATAGAATATTTGATGCACCTCCACTACTCTCTAGTGCTCTCAAATGAACAAAGATTGCAAAAAATGTATTTGTTGAAATATACACTCAGTGGCCAGTTTATTAGGTAGACCCATCTAGCACCGGGTTGGACATTTTGCCTCCAGAACAGTCTGAATTATTTGGGGCATGACATTCAATCATTGCTCAATTGGTATCAAGGGCCCTAACGTGTGCTAGCAAAACATGCTGCTTATGCTAAATCCTGACTCTTCAATCAGCATGACGCAACAGGAACCGGGATTCGTCAGACCAGGCAATGTTTTCCCCAATTGTCCAGTGTTGGTGATGCCCACTGGAGCCACTTCTTCTTGTTTTTAGCTGATAGGAGGGGAACCCGGTCTGGTCGTCTGCTGCAACAGCCCATCCCTGACATGGATCAACGAGTTGTGCCTTCTGAGATGCCGTTCTGCACTCCACTGTTGTACTGTGCTGTTATTTGTCTATTTGTGGCTCGCCTGTTACCATTCTTGCCATTCTCCTTCGATCTCTCTTATCAACAAGCTGTTTTCGCCCACAGGATTGATGCTGACTGGATGTTGTTTTTTCTGCACCATTCTCTGTAAACCCTAGACACTGTCATGAGTGAAAAGCCCAGGAGGGTGTCCGTTTCTGAGAAACTGGATCCGGCACGCCTGGCATCGACGATCATACCACGCTCAAGTCGCTTAGGTTACTCGTTTTGCCCATTCTAACGTTCAATCAAACAGTAACTGAATACTTCGATGTCTGTTTGCCTGCTTTATATAGCAAGCCACGGCCACCTGACTGTCTACAGGAGCGATCAATTTCTGTGAACAGGTGGTGTACCTAATAAACTGTCCCCTGAGTGTGTGTTGATATTAACATTATACATTTTGTATAAAATAGCTGCTCTAGTCTAAACGATCCAATCATAATCATACTTTACAGCCTGAAGAGCTGCAGTCAGTACAAAGGGTTCTGTGTTGAGGGCTCTCTTTGTGTTTCTGTAATGGAGCTCTACCGACCCCACTGGCCAATGAGGGAACTGACGGCACAGTACTATAGCAGCAGCCTTCTGCAGGCAGCTGGTTCTTATTAGGCCCCTGAGGAGCTGCCGAGAAGTGTGTAGGTGTTTGTGTGTCTTTTTACTGTGTGTGCTTTTGTGTGTTTCTCTCTCTCTCTCTACTGTTTGTGTGTAACTGCCTATGAGTCTCGATGGGGCTTAGGGAGCCGTGAGAATCTTAAACCAGTTTACATGGCAGAGCGTGAGCTGTGAGAATCTTAAACCAGTTTACATGGCAGAGCGTGAGCTGTGAGAATCTTAAACCAGTTTACATGGCAGAGCATGAGCTGTGGGAATCTTAAAACAGTTTACACGGCAGAGCGTGAGCTGTGAGAATCTTAAACCAGTTTACACGGCAGAGTGATAGGGAACAGTATACTGTACATTAACCTAGTCATGGCTAGAAGGGTCCCAGATTTTGTCATATTAATGTCAGATTTGACTTTTCGTAGCAGGTTAGGAGAACTTACGCAGCAGGTTAGGAGAATTAACGTAGCAGGTTAGGAGAATTAAAGTTGCAGGTTAGGACAATTAGGTTAAGTTTAGGAAAAGGGTTAGGGTTAGCTAAAATGCAAAAGCTGGATCCCTTCTAGCCATGACCCATTAATCCCCACAGAGGATCACAGCACTAACATTATGACAAGGCATTTCCTGTACACTGAGGCAGTAAGGCTCCATGCACAGCCCACAGTGTACTGGAAATCCCCCTGCAACAGCTACTTTCACCACGAGTCTACCCAGGTAGCATGGTTATTACCTCAGGAAATACTGCCCATAGCTACAGTTCACACAAACCAAACAAGGCCACGTGTCATCCAGTGTGTCAATCATAGTTTATAGATTAAACACCTACGCTGTACTTCACACATAACCTTGTGGTTTTCCAACGCCTACCGAGTGTAGTATAGACTGCTTTCTCTCCAATGGATTGTATAACTCTACAGAATGTATTCAGAATTCAAATAATACCAAGTATTGGATTCAGATCTCACCATTTCCCCATGGCTTCCCCTTGGACCCTTCGGTCCCTGTGGAGGAGAAAATAAGACTTTTAAAATACACTGGTTTCTTTTCTAAGTACAAGTACCCCAATTATTCTGGGCATCCCTCCATTCCATGCAGGTGTTGAACAGTACACAGCATAAGTCATCCATACATGTTCTCCGCTGTTTTGGGACAATTTGTCCAGTTCCATCCATGAGTGGTTGGTTCTTCTAACTCTGTTATTCCTACAGTATAAAGCCCTTCATATAAGCACAACATACTAGTGACACACCAGGTACTGTAGCAAAGTGTGACTAGACTGGACAGATCTCTATTCCAAACTATCTCCCAGGAGAATTACAATGATGGAAAGTACCACTTTAGGGCTTGAACTTGATTGATTTATGGTTTATGCCTGAGGAGTCATGAATACACACTCTCTCTCTAGTCTAGAAAATGTCTGACTTTGACAACAGAGGGGCTTATCAATTCAGTGGATGACCGTTATGGAAACACTCCAGCCAGTTAGTTCAACAAAAGCCACGTTCACAAGACAGACAGGGCAGAGTGCCCGCTCTTAAAATGGACCATTCCACCACACACACACACACGGACACACACACACACAGACAGAACCTACAGGTTTCCCCATTGGGCCGATCATCCCTTCTGGTCCAACAGGTCCATTGAAACCCTGAAACAGACAGATAGAGGAGAGATCAGCACACACACAATTTCTATACATAATTTATTGCAACAAATCAAATCAAACTTTATTAGTCACATGCGCCGAATACAACCTTACCGTGAAATGCTTACTTACAAGCCCTTAACCAACAGTGCAGTTCAGTGCAGTTCAAGAAGAGTTCATATTTACCAAATAACTCAAGTTAAAAATATATATATATATAAAAGTAACACAATAACATAACAATAACGAGGCTATATACAGGGGGTACCGGTACCAGTTTGCAGCGGTAAAGGTTAGTTCAGGTCATTTGCAGAGGTGTGGACTCGAGTCACATGACTTAGACTCGAGTCACAAATATGAGGACTTGCAACTAGACTTTGACTTTAACACCAATGACTCGTGACTTAACTTGGACTTGAGCCTTTTGACTCGAACTGACTTAATACTCTCCCCAAGCCCAAACATAGAAAATGACAGACGGAGCTTTGTTCGACATTTAAAGCTGCACAAAGAACGGTAAGTCGTGGCTAATATAGCCGACAGCTATATCATTCATAACATTGCCAGTGTTGCATGTTGGCTAACGTAACGTTAAATCAATGAGCCTCCACACAGTCAGTCAGTGCGAGAACGTGATCATTGTACCCAAGATTGAGCTACAACTGGCTTCAGAGGCAGTTGGTAGCCTAAATCCTGCCTGATGTTACTGCTGTTTTTAAAGCCATTGACATATGTTAGTCTACTGTAACCACACACACTGTTGGTTACAGTAGCGACTATTGTCGCTCCTTGAAAGCGGCAGCTCTAGCCTTTAGCTTGATACGGATGTTGCCTGTAATCCATGGCTTCTGATTGGGAAATGTACGTATAGTCACTGTGGGGACGACGTCATTGATGTACTTATTGATGAAGCCGAAGACTGAGGTAATATACTCCTCAATGCCATGGGATGAATTCCGGAACATATTCCAGTCTGTGCTAGCAATGACAATGACCAGTGGAGTTGGCAGGACACCACAAACAGATCTGGGACCAGGCCAGTCCCACCTTCTACCCTGTGACCTCTGACCCCTATGTATTGTTTCCAGGGGGAGTCTGGCTTGGCAGGAGAGAGGGGCACCCTCTACTGTAGAGTAGCATCCGCGTCATCTGACCACTTCCGTATTGAGCGAGTCACTGGCACTTCCTGCTTTAGTTTTTGCTTGCAAGCAGATATCAGGAAGATAGAATTATGGTCAGATTTGCCAAGTGTAGGGCGGGGGAGAGCTTGTAAGCATCTGTGTGTGAGAGTTTTTTTCACATGTGACATGCTGGTAAAATGTGGTAAAACTGATTTAAGTTTGCCTGTATTAAAGTCCCCGGCCACTCGAACCGCCATTTCTGGATGAGCATTTTCTTGTTTGCTTATGGCCTTATAGAGTTGTTTGAGTGCGGTCTTAGTGCCAGCACCAGTCTGTGGTGGTAAATAGACGACTACGAATAATATAGATGAGAATTCTCTTGGTAGATAGTGTGGTCTACAGCGTATCATAACGTACTCTACCTCAGGCAAGCAATACCTTGAGACTTCTTTAATAATAGACATCGCGCACCAGCTGTTTTTGACAAAAAGACACGCACTCCCACCAGCATCTCTGTTCTGCTGGTGCATGGAAAATCCCTCCAGCTCTATATTATCTGTGTCGACGTTCAGCCACGACTCGGTGAAACATAAGATATTACAGTTCTTAATGTACCGTTGGTAGGATAATCATAATCAAATCATCAATTTTATTTTCCAATGATTGCATGTTAGCAAGTAGAACAGAAGGCAGGGGGAGTTTACTCGCTCGCCTACGGATTCTCAGAAGGCAGCCCTATCTGTGTCCTCTTTTCCTCTGTCTTTTCTTCATCCAAATGACGGGGATCTGGGCCTGTTCCCGAGAGAGCAGTATATCCTTCTCGTCGGCCTCCTTAAAGGAAAAAGTATCTTCCAGTTCGTGGTGAGTAATCGCTGTTATTTTCAGTCATAAGAGATGGTAGCAACAACATTATGTACAAAATAAGTACAAATAGATGTTACAAACAATGCAAAAAAACTAACAAATTAGCACAATTGGTTAGGAACATGTAAAACGTCAGCCATCCTCTTCGGCACCATCTTAACAGTAAGTGCTGATTCTGTACTTACCAGAATGCCAACAGGACCTTTAGGACCAGGTATGCCTTTGAAACCCCAATCCCCATTTGGTCCCTTTGAAAAACACAGAACAGTCATTTGATTGATCACTGCTAATTGATCATGTCTATAAGAACACGTTTAACTTGTCAGTGGAGGGCGTAGGGGTATTATTATTTAGCTATGCAAGTCAGTAAGAACAAATTCTTAATAACAATGAGCCTACACCAGCCAATTGTGCGCCGCGCTTGGGACTCCCAATCACAGTCAGATGTGATACAGCCTGGATTTGAACCAGAGACTGTAGTGACACCTCTTTCACTGAAATGCAGTGACTTAGACTGCTGTGCCACTCGGGAGCTTAATATATAGGGCTGAATAGCTCATCGAGGGCAGACAAGGATGGTGAATGTCTGTGGTGATCTCTCAGAGCCTCTGACTCACCTTAGGTCCTGGAAAACCAGAGAAGCCAATCATCCCCAGGTCTCCCGGCTCCCCCTGCAGGCCAGAGAAACAAACACACTCTGGTACAACTGGAACACAAATGAAACACACAACTCAATCACAAGATAAAATGACACTCCGATGCAACTCAATCACAAGACAAAAGGACACTCCGATACAACTCAAACACAAGACAAAATGACACTCCGATACAACTCAGTCACAAGATAATAAGACACTCTGATACAACTCAATCACAAGACAATAAGACACTCTGATACAACTCAATCACAAGATAATAAGACACTCTGATACAACTCAATCACAAGATAATAAGACACTCTGATACAACTCAATCACAAGACAATAAGACACTCTGATACAACTCAATCACAAGATAATAAGACACTCTGATACAACTCAATCACAAGATAATAAGACACTCTGACACAACTCAACCACAAGACAATAAGACACTATGACACAACTCAACCACAAGACAATAAGACGCTATGACACAACTCAACCACAAGACAATAACTTAACCACAAATCGCTATGATTTTTGGTTGTTGCCTCCAAAAGGAAGAGTGTGAAGTTAGTAGGCTATGTTATGAAACCATTTAACCTAGTTTCTATTCCATATTCTCCCTCCTTGTTATGTATTCCAGACAAGGGTTTGGTCTCTGGTTTGCTCTCTGGTTGCCCTCTCATCCATTATTTTGTCTAACTCCAAGGAACCCGCAGACACCGAAACTAGGACATATGAATGGTGGGTCCCTTATCGGTCAGTCTGGAGACAGTAGCACTGTCTGAGCACCTCCCCCCGTCCCTGTCCCATGTCTGTCTGTCTGCCTGCCTGCCTGTCTATCTATCTGTCCTCAGCAGTGGCAGAAGACGGCCTGTGTTTGCACAGATTTGCACAGACCTCGTGCGCATAGCGGTGGGGGCAATGTAGCTGTGGCAGCCTATCAGAATATTTGGAGGTGTGGCTAATTGGGGGCGTGACTTTCACTGTGTTCTTTTTGCCCACCTGTGAGAGTGAATGTCATTACAGTTATTGTGGCCTATTGTATTTGTAATCCAATTTTAAACTAGTACACGGCCAGCATCTGTAATGATACTTGCACAACTGCATGTTATATTAAACAGCCTTATAAGCTGTGTGTTAAGGCAGCCATTGCTTGGTTATGATATTGTGGTTACTAAATGTGAAGGTCTTCTGTAAAGAATACATTTGAAAACATTATTTGAAGTTACTGAACAAACTTACTTGTTTAATTTCTAGGGAATTAGTTCAATTGCTTGTAACCCAATTGAATCAATTTCAATAGGTAATTCCAAAGTCAAAAGTAAACTTCGGACAAGATGAAAAAATGGGCTGTATTTACATGAAATATGACTTTGTATTTGTTATTTAAGGTTCAACCAAAGGGGGAAAGTAGTTTGAGTATTGAAAGAAATAGGTAGCAAATTGAAATAGAATTTGAAGTCAAATATAATATATAAGAAATATTAAAGGTGGCATTGAATCATATATTTGCTTTCAATAAATGTCATTTTCTTTTTTAATTGAGAAAAACGTGTTTTTTTTGGTTGATCTAAATATTCATTTTTTATGGTGTTGCTTAAACCTTTTCTGAGCTGTTTATGGCAAATATATGATGCTGTGAATAACCTGTGACCAGTTAGCAGAGCATTGGGGATATTCTACAATGGCTAGATGGACGCTGGACACTCACTGGTTGTCCTTTGAGTCCTGGGTCTCCTATCCTGCCTTGGTCTCCGGATGAGCCCTCCATGCCTTTGATTCCTGGGGTCCCCCTCTCTCCTGCCAAGCCAGACTCCCCCTGGAAACAATACATAGGGGTCAGAGGTCACAGGGTAGAAGGTGGGACTGGCCTGGTCCCAGATCTGTTTGTGGTGTCCTGCCAACTCCACTGGTCATTGTCATGCACAACACTATAGGAGTTGGCTATATAGTACAGATCTGGGACCAGGCTAGGGTGGTACTGTAAAGTTAATGGTGAGGGGTCATAGGGTGTGGGGTGAAGAAGGTACTGGGTGTAGGCTAAGTAGATTACCTTCTCTCCAGCAGGCCCCCTCTCTCCGACCAACCCAGGCAGACCAAGTTCCCCTCTGGGACCAGGTAGTCCTGCCGACCCCTCCTGCCCCACGGTGCCACGCTGGCCCTGACAAAAGATAGCACAGACAGTCAACATGGGCACACTAAATCATTGTTGACATGCTGTAAGGTAAGCATGAAAAACACCGCTAATCAAATGGTATGTTGTCAAGTGACAGTGACATTCAATCAGCACTGATTCATGGCCTAGGCCTTTGAAAAGTCAAATACTTAACAGTCAGACATTTGCTTATAAAATGTCAATACAAATGACTGACTGTTGTTGAACTGTTACTGTGCGCAGAGCCGCCGGCGACCACAATCATTTCCTGTTCCATCAGTGGGCCAGCGGCAGCCCAGGTGGAGGAGAGGGGAGTCAGTCATATTAAAATAACAGATGGAATGAGCCGTCGCCGGCCCGATGGCCGTAAGTACAGCAGCGTCTGTCACTGTCCCGCCTAGCCGGCCGTGAGGCGCAAGGATAACTCATGTCACCGACAGGATAAAAAATAATCAGGAAGTGGTTTGGAATTACAGAGCTCTAGGTTTGTTGGTAGAACCTCCCCAGGGCTGGAGAGAGGTCTTGCATAAGGAGAGGTACTGTAGTGGTCTCAGTCATTAAATCAGTGGGAGATTTAATTCTGGCCTGGAAATACATGACACCCACGCCCATCTGCACTCATTCACACACCACCCACTCTAGTGAGACACATGGCAATAATGTCCCATCCACCTGATCACAGTAAGGGCTCTGGTCTGAGAACAACTTTGTTCTTTCTCCACCTTAACACGTCTTTTTGACAGACATGTTAACCCTTTACATCGGTGGGAATTGGCCTATATGGATAGGGCTACATTTACATTTTTTACAGAAGAAATATGAAAAGCATATGCATAACCATGGTAGCAATTGAAAGGGAACAGTTTGGAGATAAAGGGAAAATGATTCGACCAAAGGTGAGTACACAACAGTTCACCTGAAACAAGACTGAATCCAAACATCTAAACATTACACTGTTGATTTTATGTGCATTTTACATGTACTTTTTGCAGCATTTGTTGTTAGCGAAATGTGAAAATACTCTGGATACATTCAGTAACATGATAAAACTATTACTGGAAAATGTGGCGTAGGTGTAAAATAAGACAAAGAAATGGCTAGTATTTGAGTGAGAGGACTAACTGGAGTCTCCAAGTGTTCACACAACTCTCCAAAATGTGCATAGTTCCTAAGAAATTTCAATGCACTTTTATGACTCAAAGAAGAGTCTTGAACTATAAGGTGCTTTTTGAGCTCTCCTAGCTGTGCTGTTGAGGAACTAGAGCAAGTACACTTGTAGTTGTTTCATTTGGAACACAACTCTGAATCCCTGCCATCACACAGTTACTGCTGTTTGTTTATGCAATCCAAAAACGTCCATTATAAATCGCAATCTGAGTAAGGTGGGCATCATTTGAAAGCTTGTTCTATTGCCAACATGACTAGCTAAGTTCTAAAATGGGTTCTTACAGTGGTAGGCTTTCACAAGGCATTTTAGAGAAACATGTTATTTCTGGAGCGCATGAGAAAGGAGTCATGAGTGGATTCAGGTGTGTGACCGCAGCAACCTTTCTTCACAATAATCAAACATAGACTCATACTGTTCAGGACAACCCAGGGTATAACGCCGTGTCATCGTGTAACTGTACATCAAACATAGTGATCATAAACGTTGACACTCTATATCATTTGGATATGTGAAGTGCACATTTGGACCGTATAGATGTTTTGGTTTGCTTGTATGACATCAAAGTGGTATTTATTACAATCCTCAATGTATCATCTTTCAAAATGCATTGAGTCATCTTAATTTACAGCTTTTCCCTCACTCAGACAACAAAATATTTGCAAAAGTTGCCCAATTACCAGAACGGCAAATCAGTCAAAACCCATACAGCGCGGTGAAGTGCAGAGCCAGGGCTCTGATGTCATGTATATACCTTACAGTCATTACATTTCAATTTAGGCGCTTATTAGTGCCCAAAACTGCCATTTTCAACCAGTATAGAAGCACGAGTGTAAAAGGCTACCCAAATATAATAAATAAACCCCTTTAGCTTTACTGCTCTGGCTAAGAGGATTGAGTGGCAACTAGTGTACTACTTGCACCCAGTGGAATTAATTAGGGAGAGACCAGGAGAGAAAGAGGAAGCAAGAGAGACAGAGAGAAGAGACAGAAGGAGACAGAGAGAGACAGAGAGAAGAGACAGAAGGAGATAGAGAGAGACAGAGAGGCAGAGAGGAGAGAGAAACAGAAGGAGATAGTGAGGGACAGAGAGGCAGAGAGGAGAGACAAGGAAACAGAGACAGAGAGGCAGAGACAGAAGGAGACAGAGGCAGAGACAGAGGCAGAGACAGAAGGAGACAGAGAGAGACAGAGGCAGAGACAGAAGGAGATAGAGAGAGACAGAGGCAGAGACAGAAGGAGACAAAAAGAGACAGAGGGAGAGAGGCAGAGACAGAAGGAGACAGAGAGAGACAGAGGCAGAGAGGAGAGAGAGAAGGAGATAGAGAGAGACAGAGGCAGAGACAGAAGGAGACAGAGAGAGACAGAGGCAGAGAGGAGAGACAGAAAGAGAGAGAGGAGAGACAGAAGGAGATAGAGAGAGACAGAGAGGCAGAGAGGAGAGACAGAAGGAGACAGAGACAGAGAGGCAGAGACAGAAGGAGACAGAGGCAGAGACAGAAGGAGACAGAGAAGTGTGAGAGACAGAATGAGATAGAGAGAGACAGAGGCAGAGACAGAAGGAGACAGAAAGAGACAGAGGGAGAGAGGCAGAGACAGAAGGAGACAGAGAGAGACAGAGGCAGAGAGGAGAGAGAGAAGGAGAGAGAGGAGAGACAGAAGGAGATAGAGAGAGACAGAGAGGAGAGACAGAAGGAGATAGAGACAGAGGCAGAGACAGAAGGAGACAGAGAAGTGTGAGAGACAGAATGAGATAGAGAGAGACAGAGGCAGAGACAGAAGGAGACAGAAAGAGACAGAGGGAGAGAGACAGAGGGAGAGAGGCAGAGACAGAAGGAGACAGAGAGAGACAGAGGCAGAGAGGAGAGAGAGAAGGAGAGAGAGGAGAGACAGAAGGAGATAGAGAGAGACAGAGAGGAGAGACAGAAGGAGATAGAGAGAGACAGAGACAGAGAGGAGAGACAGAAGGAGACAGAGAGAGACAGAGAGGCAGAGACAGAGGGAGATAGAGAGAGACAGAGAGGCTGGTCTAGGATATGGTCTATGATCCTCTGTCTCCTACATATTTTCACTAATGACTAGCATTCCCCTGACTCCTCTGACACAGGTTAGACTCACAGAGAGACAGAAACAATTACTGCCAGGCATGTACCATTCAGTGCTTACGCCATTCAACCAATTCAGAAAAGGGACATGGAGGGAGAGGAAGAGAAATGGGAGGAAAAGGGAAGACAGAAGAGGAGGAGAATGAAGAAGAAAATGGTGATGATAATTATGAAGAGTTGAACAAGTAGTGGAGGAGGAAGAGGAGGAGGATGAAGAAGAAAATGGTGATGATAATGATGAAGAGTTGAACAAGTAGTGGAGGAGGAAGAGGAGGAAGAGGAGGAGGGCAGAGTGTAATGTAAAACATTCCGATAGGTTGGCTCCTCTAGGGTAGCTGAAGCAGTAGTTCTGACTGTATTGTTTTCCCTTGGGAGGCAATGTAGTTACAGTATGTGTGTAAAATAACCCTGGTTGTTTCCTGCTGGGATATCCCTCCCTGTGATAGAGAGTCTATGTGTTTTCACCATAAAGAACTCCCTCCCTAACCACCTCTGTGCCACCAGACCGGCTTCTTATGTAACTGACAGACAGGGTTGCTAATACTGAAGGTCACCCACTGTCGGTCTGGCTGCCTGGGTAGCAGAGGAAGACTAAAGGTCACCCACTGTCGGCCTGGCTGCCTGGGTAGCAAGGGAAGACTAAAGGTCATCCACTGTTGGTCTGGCTGCCTGAGTAGCAGGGGAAGACTAAAGGTCATCCACTGTCGGTCTGGCTGCCTGGGTAGGAGGGGAAGACTAAAGGTCATCCACTGTCGGTCTAGCTGCCTGGGTAGCAGGGGAAGAGTAAAGGTCATCCACTGTCGGTCTGGCTGCCTGGGTAGCAGGGGAAGAGTAAAGGTCATCCACTGTTGGTCTGGCTGCCTGGGTAGCAGGGGAAGAGTAAAGGTCATCCACTGTCGGTCTAGCTGCCTGGGTAGCAGGGGAAGACTAAAGGTCATCCACTGTCGGTCTGGCTGCCTGGGTAGCAGAGGAAGACTAAAGGTCATCCACTGTCGGTCTGGCTGCCTGGGTAGCAGGGGAAGACTAAAGGTCATCCATGCATGAAATACCCACATACTCAGGGCTGCCGGGGCTGCAGACTTAAGTATCAAGAATCCCATTGATCTCTGACCACAGAAACCCAATCAAATCAAATAAGCCATTTCATGACCAGTCATTTCCTGATGAATATCACAGCTGGTGGGAGCAGGATCCGTATTCCTTAAGCCTCCCAGTGTGCAGGAGCGCTGAACTAGGATCAGTTTCTCCTTTTAGATTGTAATTGGTGTACAGGGTGAACCTGATGCTAGATCAGTATAAGAATACGGGCCCAGAAGGAGAGGGGGAAGGGAAAAGGAGGGGCAGCCATATTTCAGTCTTCTAAAGTCCATTTCTCCTGTGATATGTTGATTTACTGGATTACAGGAGTCTTTCAGTCCTGGTCGCAGTCTATAGCCACAATCACATTAACAATGTGTTGTTGTCTTAATCTACTTAAAGTCCATTTCTCCTGTGATATGTTGATTTACTGGATTACAGGAGTCTTTCAGTCCTGGTCGCAGTCTATAGCCACAATCACATTAACAATGTGTTGTTGTCTTAATCTACTTAAAGTCCATTTCTCCTGTGATATGTTGATTTACTGGATTACAGGAGTCTTTCAGTCCTGGTCGCAGTCTATAGCCACAATCACATTAACAATGTGTTGTTGTCTTAATCTACTTAAAGTCCATTTCTCCTGTGATATGTTGATTTACTGGATTACAGGAGTCTTTCAGTCCTGGTCGCAGTCTATAGCCACAATCACATTAACAATGTGTTGTTGTCTTAATCTACTTAAAGGACTTTTTTTCTTCATTAGTCCACAGTTCCCAAAATGTCAGCAGTCAAATTTTCAAGATTTAGGATTTTCAAGAAGTATTCGTTTTGCATCATGTGATGCAAGTGACACTTTGCTTCTTGAAAATCCAATATATTGAAAACTTGATTGCTGACATGGACTAATTAAAAAAATACCATAATATAGTTTTGAGTGTATTTTTCCTTTAATAATGGGATAATCTCATAACTTTATTCAGTCCATTCTTCAGTTTGGACATTGTTGGAGATGTACTGTGACGCTAGCTAGTGTTGTGATTGCGTGTAATGTTGCAAGAAAAATAGATGAGTGAGGTTTTGAACGAGGAGACGCGGTAAAACTAAATAAGAAAGGGGTCACTGGATCGTAAACTTTATTCTGATTCAGAGAGCGGGTCAGACTGTCAGCCACAGACTGATGCTGAGAGAATGGCTCTCTTACAGTTTGCTTACACAATGTAACAATCCCCTGACTCTTACTGTGACCTACTGTAGAGCACAGACAGGGCAAGAGTTTGTTTATGG
The DNA here is from genome assembly GCF_036934945.1 of Oncorhynchus masou masou. Classification (NCBI taxonomy): domain Eukaryota; kingdom Metazoa; phylum Chordata; class Actinopteri; order Salmoniformes; family Salmonidae; genus Oncorhynchus; species Oncorhynchus masou. The sequence continues at coordinate 101,464,727 of NC_088235.1, forward strand.
ACAGATTATAGGGCCCCATTCTGTGTGTGTGTGTCTGCAGGCACGGGGAATAATTGTGTCTGATGAGTGTGTAGCTACCTGTCGCCCAGTCTTCCCTGGAAATCCTGGTAACCCAACCAGTCCTGGAGGACCGTCAGGCCCAGCGTATCCCTCCATGCCTCTGGATCCAAGTAAACCAACTTCGCCCTGGGAAATACAAAACAACAATATCAATCTCAATCTGTCGTGTCTCCATGACAATACTTGTAAAGGCATTAGTTATGTGCGCTAACGTGAATATTCGGGTCTTAGCCAGTTGAGGTCACTTCTCACCGTAATGCATTTTATCCAACCACCTACACTACGATACACTGCCACTCTAATCTCTCAACCTGATTAGCTGTTCAACAGTCTTACAGCTGGGGAGTAGAAGCTGTTAAGGAGCCTTTTGGACCTCGACTTGGCGCTCCGGTACCGCTTGCCGTGCAGTAGCAGAGAGAACCGTCTATGACTAGGGTGGCTGGGGTCTTTGACATTTTTTTGGGCCTTCCTCTGACACCACCTAGTAGAGAGGTCCTGAATGGCAGGAAGCTTGGCCCCAGTGATGTACTGGGTCGTACGCACTACCCTCTGATCTCTTCACACAGGCTCTCTCTCAATCTCTCTCTGTCCATCCCTCTATCTCCACTTCTCTCCCCATTTCTCCCCCCTACAAAGTAGTCCATAACGTAAATGTAATCTCCACGTAACACAATGCATTAGGCTTGTTTGTTGTAGTACAGAATATAATGCAATATATCTATTTCCTCCCTCTGTACCTCTCTACATCTCTCCCATCACCCTCTCACTCTGTACCTCTCTACATCTCTCCCATCACCCTCTCCCTCTGTCCTTCTTTCTTCATGACTTCTCTACATTGTGGTGATGTGATACTTACTTCAACACCAGCGGTCCCAGTCAGGCCTCTCGCTCCTTTCTTCCCTTCGAGGCCCTGTACAAGCACACACGCATGCACACACACACACACACACACACACACACACACACACACACACACACACACACACACACACACACACACACACACACACACACACACACACACACACACACACACACACACACACACACACACACACACACACACACACACACACACACACACACCAATTGTTTTGTTACCAATAAAAACAAATCCATTATTCATCTACATGTGTCTGCTTATTCCCTGACAGAGGCAGTTCCTTCCTCTGTATGTGTGTGGTTACATCACAGTATTTTACAATCACTTTGGCACTCATTTCAGAAAGTTGATGTCCTTTTTCAAAACTCTAGACACAAAACTCACAACTCACAAAGCACATTTTCAAAACTAACACTTTTTGCAATTACTTGGATACAATACACATAAAGCTAAGATCATTTGTTCATTGAACTAAAATCACCTGTTCAAAATGACACAACTTAACATCAAAGTATTACCATTTCAAAATGCACATTACATTTGAGATGTCTGTCTATTCATTTCATTACAATGATCTAACTATCAATTGATACACCTGCTGAAAATGATAAGTAACTGTTGCGTTACTCTTAATGCATCATTTTATGGAAACTGACAAACAATATTCCATGTTTAGATCATCAAATCTTCAGGATAATGAGATCCAATGACACCAATTACCGTGGAACATGAACCAATTGGACTACATTATCTATGGATGTAATATTTCATCATCATTCTTTGTCAGACACTGTTTCTATGGTCCCATGTACCACTTTTCCAGACCATGTTTTCAGATTTGACATGACTTTTTCAGGTACCCCTTTTGCAGCATACACACCATTGTTTTAAATGGCTGTTATTTGAGCATTTGTGGCCTTTCTGTTAGCTTGAATGAGTCTGGACATTCTCCTCTGACCTCTTTCATTAACAAGGTGTTTTGCCCACAGCCGCTCACTGAATGTGTTTTGTTTATCACACCATTCTCTGTAAACTCTAGAAACTGTAGTGCATAAATCCCAGGGGGCAGCTGTTTCTGAGATGCTGAAACCACCATGTGTGGTATCAACAATCATACCATGGTCAATGTTGCTTAGATTACGCATCTTGCCCGTTCTAATGTTTGGTCGAACAACAACTAAAGCTCTTTACTCTATATATTACATATATTGAGTTTCAGGCAGCCACATGATTCGCTATTCAAAGGAGCAGGCTATTAGCGTTAACACGCAGGTGCACCTAATAAAGTGGCCGGTGAGTGTATATATGCAGGCCCTTGTAATTGCTTTTCCAAAACTGCCAACTCGTACATTGTGGTACGAGTATATAGTGTAATGAGTGGTATCCACCGGCAACAACATAATGATAACATGGAGTCAGCAGGTGATCCAGATCACAACAGAGGTCAAGCAGTGGGAGGAGGAAGACGAAGGAAACGTGGTGGTCAAAGGAATGTCAGGAGACAAGCACACCTTCTGAGAGGTGGTCGTGGGCCTCGTTTGAGATCTGTGGGGTTAGGCGGTAGAGGACAAGCACCCCTTCTGAGAGGTGGTCGTGGGCCACGTTTGAGAGGTGTAGGGGGCACACCTTCTGAACCTCGTTTGAGATGTGTGGGGGAACGCGGTAGAGGACAAGCACCCTTTCTGAGAGGTGGTCGTGGGCCTTGTTTGAGAGGTGTGGGGGAACGCGGTAGAGGACAAGCACCCCTTCTGAGAGGTGGTCGTGGGCCTCGTTTGAGAGGTGTGGGGCCTCGAACGCGGTAGAGGACAAGCACCCCCTTCTGAGGACAAGGTGGTCGTGGGCCTCGTTTGAGATGTGGGGGAACGCGGGGCACCCCTTCTGAGAGGTGGTCGCCTCGTTTGAGAGGACAAGCACCCTTTCTGAGAGGTGGTCGTGGGCCTCGTTTGAGAGGTGTGGGGGAACGCGGTAGAGGACAAGCACCCCTTCTGAGAGGTGGTCGTGGGCCTTGTTTGAGAGGTGTGGGGGAACGCGGTAGAGGACAAGCACCCCTTCTGAGAGGTGGTCGTGGGCCTCATTTGAGAGGTGTGGGGGAACGCGGTAGAGGACAAGGCCACAAACCAAGACAGCGGCAGCAACAGTCAAGAGTGTCCAATGAAATCCGAGCAATAGTTGTAGACCAGGTCGTAAATCATGACAATGACTGAGGCAGCTACAATGATTCAACCAAACCTCAGAAGATCAACCAATGTGTACCACAGAGTAGGTGATGTGACTAAATGTGTTCTTACTGTAATTTTCCCTGCAGAATTGAGACAAGGCCAAATAGAGGAGGCAGAGGCAAAATTCTGACTGACCAACAAGAGCGGAGTGTGGTCAATTTGGTTCAGGACAGAAATGATATTCGCCTTACAGAAATTCGGCAGCACATCTTGGACAATGACGACATGTTTAACAATGTGGAAGTCATAGGTTTGCCTACTATTGCACGCATGCTGAAAAGGCACCAGGTGTCTCTAAAACAGCTATACCGTTTGCCTTCTGAAAGAAATGCAGATAGAGTCAAGCAACTGAGGACTGGTATGTTCAGTTTCAAGATGACTGTTTTGAAAAATTCCCCCAAAATTCTACACCATTGAAATCAGTAATTCTCTTTCCAAAATGTATTTTTAGAGGGTGATGGAGCTGGATGCTGACGAAAACCATCACAAATTCCTATTTTTGGATGAGTCAGGGTTCAACCTTGCCAAGACAAGGAGGAGAGGTCGGAATTTCTTTGGCCAGCGGGCAACCATCCAAGTCCATGGACAACGTGGGGGCAAACACCACCAGGTGTGCGACTATATCGGAAGATGGTGTGGTGGGATGCAGACCTCGTATTGGATCATATAATGCATCTCTCCTTGTAACCTTCCTTGGTGAGCTAAATCAGGTCTGTAGAGCTGATGATGTGACCTACGTCATTGTGTGGGATAATGTCAGGTTCCACCATGCTCAAATGATGCAAGCTTGGTTTCAGGCCCAACCACAATTTACCACCCTGTACTTACCATAATACTCTCCTTTCCTTAACCCGACTGAGGAATTTTTCTCCACATGGAGGTGGAAGGTGTATGATAGGCGACGTCACGAACAAGCCACCCTTCTTCACGCCATGGATGGCGCATGCAATGGCATCACGGCAGACCAGTGTCAGGCCTGGATTCGCCACGCCCAAATATTCTTCCCAAGATATTTGGCTAATGAAAACATCCATTGTGATGTGGATGAGAACCTGTGGCCAAATCCACAAGACAGAGTTGTTGGGAATATAGAAGTACAGTAATCAATCCTTTGTTTTTGCTTTTTACAGTAAGCCAGGTGAGGAACACTGTAGTTGATGTTTTACAGTAAGCCAGGTGAGGAACACTGTAGTTGATGTTTTACAGTACGCCAGGTGAGGAACACTGCAGTTGATGTTTTACAGTAAGCCAGGTGAGGAACACTGCGGTTGACGTTTTACTGAAGTGGTTTTCTTTTTTGTTGCTAATTATTTTTGCTTTGATTCAAAGAAACCTATGAGTGATTTTATTGTATTTCATCAATACATTTCAGATTTCGTTCAATAATTCCACTGTGTCTGTAGTATTCTCTCTACTAGTCCTTTTACAGTGATGTATTTACGTGTAGTACCATAATGAAACATGAATCACATATTTTGTACTACAATATTTAATGAACAACTACACAGTGAAACTATCAGTATTTTGTGTGTGGGTGATCTAAATGAATGTTCCTATGGTATTTCATGATAAATTAGTTATTTGAACCAATGATTCTGTAAGTGCAAGGTTTCTTTAAAGATCTGAATGCAATGTTTTGAACACTGTGTTACAAGTGATGACTGTTTTGAGTTTTGTGTCTAGAGTTTTGAAAAATGACCACAAGGTTCTGAAATTAGTGCCAAAGTGATTGTAAAAAAGTGTAAGCTTAAGTCTTCGGCTAAATGGATGTTTACATATACAGATCTGCGTAGTGTATACTTCCCTCATACACCTCTAGTCTTGTGTCAGATTTTTCTAAGAAGGCCGAACTTGCACTCAATATGTGACGCACCAATATTCACTCAATCTGATAAAATAGGCAAATAGGCCAAGTCACGTGTCTTAACATGTCAAGGGTATTTAGAACTATGTAAGATATAGTACCTCAGCTTGTTTTTAGGAAATATGTGACCATATGCAGATCAAAGAATCCTATTTCTGTACATAAAGAGCTATATTCCATAAAGAGTAACATTATGTCACAAATGAATGATATTCACAAACTCTGAAAATGTATACATTATCAAGCTGCAGATAAAATAATTCTGAATTAAATTCATACTTGAAGTGAAGTAATTTAGACTTGAAGTGCATAATAAATAGCTCCTTTTTTCAAAATTCTAACTGATGCCAGCTTTGTGCATTCCAGTGTGTATTCTCAAGCCTTGTGCATTCCAGTGTGTATTCTCAAGCCTTGTGTATTCTCAAGCTTTGTGCATTCCAGTGTGTATTCTCAAGCTTTGTGCATTCCAGTGTGTATTCTCAAGCTTTGTGCATTCCAGTGTGTATTCTCAAGCTTTGTGCATTCCAGTGTGTATTCTCAAGCTTTGTGCATTCCAGTGTGTATTCTCAAGCTTTGTGCATTCCAGTGTGTATTCTCAAGCTTTGTGCATTCCAGTGTGTATTCTCAAGCTTTGTGCATTCCAGTGTGTATTCTCAAGCTTTGTGCATTCCAGTGTGTATTCTCAAGCTTTGTGCATTCCAGTGTGTATTCTCAAGCTTTGTGCATTCCAGTGTGTATTCTCAAGCTTTGTGCATTCCAGTGTGTATTCTCAAGCTTTGTGCATTCCAGTGTGTATTCTCAAGCTTTGTGCATTCCAGTGTGTATTCTCAAGCTTTGTGCATTCCAGTGTGTATTCTCAAGCTTTGTGCATTCCAGTGTGTATTCTCAAGCTTTGTGCATTCCAGTGTGTATTCTCAAGCCTTGTGGAATTCAGAAGGAACACTTTGAAGCATGAAGCGCACAGTGGGTGGCCAAACAAACATAATTCTCTGCTTCCTTCTTCCCCCTCATTCTCTCCTTCCCTCATCCGTCTTCTCTGGTATCAAAGGCACAGATGCTCAAGCCTGTTCTGCATTGTTTTGGCCCAGTCTGATTTCATGGGAATAAAAGTGTTTTTTTTTCTCCCTCTCTTCACATGACAATGCTTATGCTCTGGCACTTCGGCTTGTTGATCGAGAGCAATAGAGTCCTAGGTTAAAAACGGTTGTCTCCACGGCTTGGCTAGCTTGTTAGGAACTGCAGTTTGGAAATGAGTGTCTCCTCTTCTCCCATAGTGTTGACAGGTGATTGCTCAACCCAACCCTCATGGTGTTCAGAGCCAAGGAAGCCTGTAGGAAGGCTTCTGTAGTAGGCTGGTGTAACACTTTTATTGGTCATCTAGTTATACAGTAACATCTCATCTAGACGTGATTTAACAAAGACTGTGCTTTCCTTTCCCAAAGCCAGGAGCAGAATGAGTCCGATGCATTGATTTACAAAGAATACCATGATCACACACACACACACACACACACACACACACACACACACACACACACACACACACACACACACACACACACACACACACACACACACACACACACACACACACACACACACACACACACACACACACACACTCACCTGAGTTCCCATTTCTCCTTTCAGGCCCGGTTCTCCGGATTCCCCTGGTGTTCCCTAATCAACAAAATCACACACACGCACACACACACACCCCAAATATATTCAGTTTTTCACAATTCCTGACATTAAATCATAGTAAAAATTCCGTCATAAGTCAGTTAGGATCACCACTTTATTTAAGAAAGTGAAATTATTTCTTTCAGCTTTTATTTCTTTCATCACATTTCCAGAGGGTCAGAAGTTTACATACACTCAATTAGTATTTGGTAGCATTGCCTTTCAATTGTTTAACTTGGGTCAAACGTTTCGGGTAGCCTTCCACAAGCTTCCCACAATAAGTTGGGTGAATTTGGGCCCATTCCTCCTGACAGAGCTGGTGTAACTGAGTCAGGCTTGTAGGCCTCCTTGCTCGCACACGCTTTTTCAGTTCCATTTTCTATGGGATTGAGGTCAGGGCTTTGTGATGGCCACTCCAATACCCTGACTTTGTTGTCCTTAGCCATTTTGCCACAACTTTGGAAGTATGCTTGAGGTCGTTGCCCATTTGGAAGACCCATTTGCGATGAAGCTTTAAACTTCATGACTAATGTCTTGAGATGTTGCTTCAATATATCCACATAATTGTCCGTCCTCATGATGCCATCTATTTTGTGAAGTTACCAGTCCCTTCTGCAGCAAATCACCTCCACAACATGATGCTGCCACCCTGTGCTTCACGGTTGGGATGGTGTTCTTCGGCTTGCAAGCCTCCCCCTTTTTCTTCCAAACATAACGATGGTCATTATGGCCAAACAACTCTATTTATGCTTCATCAGACCAGAGGACATTTCTCCAAAAAGTATGATCGTTGTCCCCATGTGCAGTTGCAAACCATAGTCTGGCTTTTTTATGGCAGTTTTGGAGCAGTGGCTTCTTCCTTGCTGAGCGGCCTTTCAGGTTATGTCGATATAGGACTCGTTTTACTGTGGATATAGATACTTTTGTACCTGTTTCCAGCATCTTCTCAAGGTCTTATGCTGTTGTTCTGGGATTGATTTTCACTTTTCGCACTAAAGTACGTTAATCTCTAGGAGATAGAACGAGTCTCCTTCCTGAGCGGTATGCCGGCTATGTGGTCCCATGGTGTTTATACTTGCATACTATTGTTTGTACAGATGAACGTGGTACCTTCAGGCATTTGGAAATTGCTCCCAAGGATGAACCAGACTTGTGGAGGCCTACAATTTTTTTCTGAGGTCTTGGCTGATTTCTTTTGATTTTCCCATGATGTCAAGCAAAGAGGCACTGAGTTTGAAGGTAGGCCTTGAAATACATCCACAGGTACACCTCCAATTGACTCAAATGATGTCAATTAGCCTATCAGAAGCTTCTAAAGCCATGACATAATTTCCTGGAATTTTCCAAGCAGTTTAAAGGCACAGTCAACTTAGTGTATGTAAACTTCTGACCCACTGGATTTGTGAAACAGTGAATTATAAGTGAAATAATCTGTCTGTAAACAATTGTTGGAAAAATTATTTGTGTCATGCACAAAGTAGATGTCCTAGCCGACTTGCCAAAACTATATTTTGTTCACAAGAAATTTGTGGAGTGGTTGAAAAACAAGTTTTAATGACTCCAACCTAAGTGTATGTAAACTGTAGATGCTGATAAGGCCTACACAGAGTATTTATTGGACTTACAGGAAGGCCTGGTGCTCCAACAGCCCCGCGAAGTCCAGTGAGGCCAGTGTGGCCCTGGAAATAACAAAGAGACAGAGACATTATACAGGTGAAACTAGAGCTGGGGCGATGAACCATCAATGATCGACACAGACCAAACCGATCAATTATCGCAAAAGTTTGAAATGAAATAATTTTGCTAATATGGATGATTGTTAATGGGACAATTGATGGCTACAACCATCAAACTAGTAGTAACATTAGTAATTTAAATGATAAATGATAATAAAAATAAACTGTGGTGCACATTGCTATAACCTTATCATTAGCAAGTCTATTGAGGCAATTTATCACAATATGGATTTTTGTCCATATCGCTCAGCTCTAGTTGAAACGCTACAGCTTCACAGTCACCTGACTTGGTGATATTGGTTTGGTTGAGTCATGTTATTTAGTGAGACCCAGATGTCAGATGCTAGCTGTGTCTTGGTTCACTACAGCTACACAATCACCTGACTTGGTGATATTGGTTTGGTTGAGTCATGTTATTTAGTGAGACCCAGATGTCAGATGCTAGCTGTGTCTTGGTTCACTACAGCTTCACAGTCACCTGACTTGGTGATATTGGTTTGGTTGAGTCATGTTATTTAGTGAGACCCAGTGTCAGATGCTAGCTGTGTCTTGGTTCACTACAGCTTCACAGTCACCTGACTTGGTGATATTGGTTTGGTTGAGTCATGTTATTTAGTGAGACCCAGTGTCAGATGCTAGCTGTGTCTTGGTTCACTACAGCTACACAGTCACCTGACTTGGTGATATTGGTTTGGTTGAGTCATGTTATTTAGTGAGACCCAGATGTCAGATGCTAGCTGTGTCTTGGTTCACTACAGCTACACAGTCACCTGACTTGGTGATATTGGTTTGGTTGAGTCATGTTATTTAGTGAGACCCAGATGTCAGATGCTAGCTGTGTCTTGGTTCACTACAGCTTCACAGTCACCTGACTTGGTGATATTGGTTTGGTTGAGTCATGTTATTTAGTGAGACCCAGTGTCAGATGCTAGCTGTGTCTTGGTTCACTACAGCTACACAGTCACCTGACTTGGTGATATTGGTTTGGTTGAGTCATGTTATTTAGTGAGACCCAGATGTCAGATGCTAGCTGTGTCTTGGTTCACTACAGCTACACAGTCACCTGACTTGGTGATATTGGTTTGGTTGAGTCATGTTATTTAGTGAGACCCAGATGTCAGATGCTAGCTGTGTCTTGGTTCACTACAGCTACACAGTCACCTGACTTGGTGATATTGGTTTGGTTGAGTCATGTTATTTAGTGAGACCCAGATGTCAGATGCTAGCTGTGTCTTGGTTCACTACAGCTACACAGTCACCTGACTTGGTGATATTGGTTTGGTTGAGTCATGTTATTTAGTGAGACCCAGATGTCAGATGCTAGCTGTGTCTTGGTTCACTACAGCTTCACAGTCACCTGACTTGGTGATATTGGTTTGGTTGAGTCATGTTATTTAGTGAGACCCAGATGTCAGATGCTAGCTGTGTCTTGGTTCACTACAGCTACACAGTCACCTGACTTGGTGATATTGGTTTGGTTGAGTCATGTTATTTAGTGAGACCCAGATGTCAGATGCTAGCTGTGTCTTGGTTCACTACAGCTTCACAGTCACCTGACTTGGTGATATTGGTTTGGTTGAGTCATGTTATTTAGTGAGACCCAGTGTCAGATGCTAGCTGTGTCTTGGTTCACTACAGCTACACAGTCACCTGACTTGGTGATATTGGTTTGGTTGAGTCATGTTATTTAGTGAGACCCAGATGTCAGATGCTAGCTGTGTCTTGGTTCACTACAGCTACACAGTCACCTGACTTGGTGATATTGGTTTGGTTGAGTCATGTTATTTAGTGAGACCCAGTGTCAGATGCTAGCTGTGTCTTGGTTCACTACAGCTACACAGTCACCTGACTTGGTGATATTGGTTTGGTTGAGTCATGTTATTTAGTGAGACCCAGATGTCAGATGCTAGCTGTGTCTTGGTTCACTACAGCTACACAAGGTTAGCTGGAATAAGCCTGATCTTTAGGTCGAAATGTTGCACAATAAAACTGTGGGCGCATTCAACTGAGTTCGCATATCTATCTTTCTTTCAACAGCACTCTATAGTCCCCTAAGCTTCATACCATACGAATAGCAGAACCGCAGAGTACTGTAGTTCACAGGCCAAGCTTTCTAGGTATGTATTTTATTACATTGGCTGCAGGTGGCTCAGACAAACTTTGCTCTATAAATTCACCACTCAGAAGGGGGGGGGGGGGGGAAGCCCCATAGGTTGACCCGCCGTGGCCAGTTAGAGTTAACACACACACACACACACACACACACACACACACACACACACACACACACACACACACACACACACACACACACACACACACACACACACACACACACACACACACTTTTGTCTAATGGGATCCTGGAAGTCTCTCAAGCCTCTCAACAACTGCCAAATCAAGATTAGCAACCGTGACTTTGAACTGATATCCAGTTCAGCAGAAGAATGCTTATAAATGCTTAAAACCATTGTTCTCCCTCTCTCTCTGAGGAGGGCGGCGCTTGGGCAAAGTGTTCATAGGAGGGGAGAGCTCTAGTAACCCCGCCGCAGGGGATTCTGGGATTTCTCTCTGCACAACTTTCATCTTGTACTGTTAACTTCACACCTGACCTGAACCTGTGTGTGCGTGTTTCGCATGTGTGTGTGTGTTAGTTGTCAGTGTCTATGCCAATAACACCAGATTTCCTCCTGACTAACCCCTAGGAATTCAGTAATCCGGGATGCTCATGACTCAGATGTGTGGTCTCAGACCTGCTTTAATACAAGCACCAAAGAAAATAATGGAAACGCAACAGAAAAAACACCAGAAAAGTGATTTTGTGATACATTTGATGTTGTGGTGTTTATGGTGGTTTTACCTGATATCCCTCATCTCCAGGCTCTCCGCGGTTTCCTCGCTCACCCGGGAGACCCTGCCCAAACACACACATACATTAGGGCTCTGAATCTTTTAGGAAAGGCTGCATTTCACCTTAAACTCTCTGAGCTAATACCTTCCTTCTTATAGGTTACACTGCTTACAATCTATCTACTGTAGTGCTTTGGCACAGGTGGTTGGTGGCACCTTATTTGGGGAGAACGGGCTTGAAGTAAAAACATATTTTTTTAACCTTCATTTAACTAGGCAAGCCAGTTATGAACAAATTCTTATTTACAACGACGGCCTAACCCAGCCAAACCCTGTGCCAATTGTGAGCCACCGTATGGGACTCCCAATCACGGCCAGTTGTGATACAGCCTGGATTTGAACCAGGGTGTCTGTTGTGACGTTTCTAGTACTGAGATGCAGTGTCTCAGACCACAGCGCCACTTGGGAGGCCAACACACACTCCAGTAATGACTGGAGAGGAATCGGTGGAATGGTATCAAACACATCAAATGCATTGGTTTCCAGGTGTTTGATGCTGTTCCATTCGCTCTGATCCAGACATTATTTTGAGCCATTCTCCCCTCAGCAGCCTCCACAGAGCGGCTTTGGACATCCCCTCTCTTGGACTGCTGTCAAGCATGGTTGGACAACTACGCCTCAAGCAACACCACTATTAGAAAACGGTTAATGTAATGTTTCATAGGGTGCCATTTTGGACATCACCTCTGACTCAACCCTAAGTCACACACACATAGGAAGAGGACAGGTAAGTTGAAGGAAGGCGAGACCTACTGGTTCACCTAGTGGCCCGGCAGGTCCTGGGGTCTTACTGTCTTCTCCAGGGTAACCCTGGAACACCATACCAAAATACACTCAGTACACTCTGATACAACAATAAAATGAGACAGCATGCCACAATGCGCCCATCCAACTCTGGCACAACAAACTTTATTTTTTATTTCACCTTTATTTAACCAGGTAGGCCAGTTGAGAACAAGTTCTTATTTACATCTGTGACATGGCCAAGATAAAGCCAAGCAGTGCAACAAAAAGAACAACACAGAGTCACACATGGGATAAACAAATGTACAGTCAATAACACAATTAAAAAATCTATATACAGTGTGTGCAAATGTAGTAAGATTAGGGAGGTAAGGCAATACATACGCCATAGTGGCGAAATAATTACAATTTAGCATTAACACTGGAGTGATAGATGTGCAGAAGATGATGTGCAAGTAGAGATACTGGGGTGCAAAAAGAGCAAAAATAAATAACAATATGGGGATGAGGTAGTTGTGTGGGCTATTTACAGATGAGCTATGTATAGGTGCAGCGATCAGTAAGCTGCTCTGACAGCTGATGCTTAAAGCTAGTGAGGGAGATATAAGTCTCCAGCCTCAGTGATTTTTGCAATTAGTTCCAGTCATTGTCAGCAGAGAACTAGAAGGAAAGGCGGCCAAATGAGGAGTTGGCTTTGGGGATAACCAGTGAAATATACCTGCTGGAGCACGTTCTACGGGTGGGTGTTTCTATGGTGACCAGTGAGCTGAGATAAGGTGGGGCTTTACCGAGCAAAGACTTATAGATGACCTGAAGCCAGTGGGTTTGGCGATGAATATAAAGCGAGGGCCAGCTAACGAGAGCGTACAGGTTGCAGTGGTGGGTTGTATATGGGGCTTTGGTGACAAAACGGATGGCACTGTGATAGACTGCATCTGGAGGCTATTTTGTAAATGACATCGCCGAAGTCAAGGATTGGTAGGACAGTCAGTTTTATGTGGATATGTTTAGCAGCATGAGTGAAGGAGGATTTGATGTGAAATAGGAAGCAGATTCTAGATTTAATTTTGGATTGGAGATACTTAATGTGAGTCTGGAAGGAGAGTTTACAGTCTAACTAGACACCTACGTATTTGCAGTTGTCCACATATTCTGAGTCTGAAGCATCCAGAGTAATGATTCTGGATGGGCAGGTGCGGGCAGCGATCGGTTGAAGAGCATGCATTTAGTTTTACTTGCATTTAAGAGCAGTTGGAGGCCACGGAAGGAGAGTTGTATGGCATTGAAGCTTATCTGGAGGTTAGTTAACACAGTGTCCAAAGAAGGGCCAGAAGTATACAGAATGGTGTCGTCTGCATAGAGGTGGATCAGAGAATTACCAGCAGCAAAAGCGACATCATTGATGTATACAGAGAAAAGAGTCGGCCCGAGAATTGAACCCTGTGGCACCCCATAGACACTGCCAGAGGTCCTGACAACAGGCCCTCCGATTTGACACACTGAACTCTATCTGAGAAGTAGTTGGTGAATCAGGCGAGGCAGTCATTTGAGAAACAAAGGCTGTTGAGATCTGTCGATAAGAATGCAGTGATTGACAGAGTCGAAAGCCTTGGCCAGGTCAATGAAGATGGCTGCATAGTACTGTCTTTTATCTATGGCGGTTATGATATCGTTTAGGACCTTGAGTGTGGCTGAGGTGCACCCATGACCAGCTCGGAAACCAGATTGCATAGCGGAGAAGGTACGGTTGGATTCGAAATGGTCGGTGATCTGTTTGTTAACTTGGCTTTCGAAGACTTTAAAAAGGCAGGGCATGATAGATATAGGTCTGTAACAGTTTGCATCTAGAGTGTTTCCCCCTTTTGAAGAGGGGGTGGCCGCGACCGCTTTCCAATCTTTAGGGATCTCAGACGATGCAAAAGAGAGGTTGAACAGGCTAGTAATAGAGGGTTGCAACAATTGCGGCAGATCATTTTAGAAAGAGAGGGTCCAGATTGTCTAGTCCAGCTGATTTGTAGGGTCCAGATTTTGCAACTCTTTCAGAACATCAGCTACCTGGATTTGGGTGAAGGAGAAGTGGGGAGGGGTGCTAGGGAAAGTTGCTGTGGGGTGTGCACCTTATAACTCAGGACATTTTGTCTGAAATATGCTGAACACCGCATTCTAAGATTTATAGTGTACATGACTTTATGTAGGATGTTACAAATGAACAAATGAACCAAGTCTTTGTGGAGAGCTGACGTCCATGGCATATATCTTCAAAAGGCTGAAAACATAACACTGTGTTTAGGAGGAGGACAAAAACATGCAAATGCATAGGGTACCTTTTCACCTTTGGGTCCAGGTGGTCCTATGGGTCCTGGTTTGCCGGCGTGGCCCTAAGAATAACCAAACCCATGATTATTCACCTATATCTATGTCCTATATGCTGCATAATATTCAAAGAACCCATAACTCACGGTTGACAGACAGTACAATAACACATAAGTTGACACGGCGTGGGTGGTCAACATAGTGTTAATCACGAGGCTTTATTATAAACACACTCAGGACAGCAAGGGAGAGAAATATACCCCTGGTATAATGACTTATTTGTCAGGACCACAGAAATCACTCAACAACTTGGGTGGGTGTGTGAATGAGCTAAGAGTGAGTGTACAGTACAAACAGACTAAAAAGGAACAACGTGAACTTGTAGTGCCCCTGCATCGTTATGAAACTAAAAGCCAGAATGAGATTTGGTTTTATGGTTTGAGGTTGACCATATCCAATAACTTCTTTGTTCTTGTTTGGCTAAGAGACTGGGGTGAATCTCTCTGAGGTGAAGAGACTGGGGTGAATCTCTCTGAGGTGAAGAGACTGGGGTGAGTCTCTCTGAGGTGAAGAGACTGGGGTGAATCTCTCTGAGGTGAAGAGACTGGGGTGAATCTCTGAATCTCTGAGGTGAAGAGACTGGGGTGAATCTCTCTGAGGTGAAGAGACTGGGGTGAATCTCTCTGAGGTGAAGAGACTGGGGTGAATCTCTCTGAGGTGAAGAGACTGGGGTGAATCTCTCTGAGGTGAAGAGACTGGGGTGAATCTCTCTGAGGTGAAGAGACTGGGGTGAATCTCTCTGAGGTGAAGAGACTGGGGTGAATCTCTCTGAGGTGAAGAGACTGGGGTGAATCTCTCTGAGGTGAAGAGACTGGGGTGAATCTCTCTGAGGTGAAGAGACTGGGGTGAATCTCTCTGAGGTGAAGAGACTGGGGTGAGTCTCTCTGAGGTGAAGAGACTGGGGTGAATCTGAGGTGAAGAGACTGGGGTGAATCTCTCTGAGATGAAGAGACTGGGGTGAGTCTCTCTGAGGTGAAGAGACTGGGGTGAATCTCTTTTAGGGGATGAAAGCTGATCTGATAAGGAAGTCAGGAGTCATGACTTGGTGTGAGTGACATGAGTGACATGATGTCACCATAACAGAACAGGGCTTAGAATACCTTTGTTGCATACCTATGTTGTTATCAGTAATTGAAAAGACACACATACCCTTAAGAAACACTTTAAAGTTATTGTTGAACGTGTCTGTGTGTATGAGTGTGTACAAGTGAGTGAGTCAGTGAGTGAGATCGAGATTGCGATCGAAGGAGACAGAGAGAGAGAGAGATATAAAGAGAAGTGTGTTGTTGTAGCACAGACAGGAATAACTCACCGTGTATCCTGCAATTCCTGGCATCCCCTCAGGCCCCATAACTCCTGGACGACCCTGAAAATCATGCAGAAAACAGAAACATTTGTTTTTACAACCATTTGTTTTGCTATTCTATCTGCACTATGTGGTTATGCTGAATATAACCTTGGAGTTAAACATTAAGCACCTATGCAGGCTGCATCCCTGGACCTGAGGTGTTGTATGTCACTAAGCCATACATCTTTCCTTTCCCAGCTATCACAACAGAGGTTTCATGGCATAACACTCCTGGAAAATGAGTTTTCCTTCCTCTATGTCTTCCTGTGTGATCCCATGCTCCAGGGGAAAAACGGTTATTTAAAGCCTCTGCTCTGTTTTTTACAACTCATCACAGAAGATCTGATAGGCCTATTGCTTGTCTTCAAACACTACCGGATTAGCAACCTGCTAATTGCTATACAAAACAGAGGGAGATTAGCTTTAGAGATTAGGAAAGATTTCAGATCACTTCTGCTTAGTCTGAGCTACTGATCCAACAGAGGCTTTGCCAGGTTTGAATAGTGCAATATGAGGTCATTCACTCAGGCTAGCTTCTCCAGAGAGAGAGGGAAACTTAGGAAGTTCATCACCATTATTTATATAAAATATTACAGGCCTGCCAATGACTTGGGAATTATGCAACTTGTCAATTGTGAGAGTATGTGTATGTATATCAACAAGTATTTCTACTGGGTGGTAGGATGCTGAATGTGTTACCTCATCTCAACCAACACAAGGACACAAGGAAACAGCTCCATTAATTTCAAGTGTTTCTTGTTGAGACTGAATGGAGGCTGCTGTCCTCTTGGCCACTCCATTGACCCGAACAACACAATAACCTGATAGATTCCCTTCAGTACTAATGAGGGACACTTTCCTACACATATTGCACACATAGGAAGTTAGGAGGGGTGAGAACTCGGAGAATAGATAACTGGGCACTGACCACAGGGCCTCTGGTTCCTCTGGCTCCTTTCAGTCCCATCCCTCCTTCTTGGCCGATGTCCCCGATGTCCCCTGTCTCACCGATAGGACCTGGTTTTCCAGCCTCACCCTGAAGACAGAACAACAGTAAAGCTGTGAGAGCATGGACACCCATGAGAAATCGGTGATGTCATTTATCAACACATGCTAATAGTAAAACAGGTGTGTACCTTCTTGCCCTGCCGTCCTCGGTTGCCGGGGGGACCCTGTTTCCCCTCTGGACCCTGGAAGAGAGGCAAACTCATTAGACACTGGGAGATCAAATGGCTGCTGACAAAATCATCTTCTTTGTTACAATTCCATTATGACAGCGACCTCACTGAACGCCATGTGCCCCAGAATACTGACCCCTACTGGGACACATTGGCATCATTACCTACTGTACGGCTTAATTGTTGTATCATTATTCTTTTTTGTCATAAGTTTAGCTAATAAACGGACACACTTACAGAGAAACCCCGTTTTCCAGCCACTCCGGTGGTTCCAGGAGGCCCAGGGTCTCCCTCTATCCCCCTGTCCCCTGCCTCGCCCATGGGCCCACAGTCACCTGGCTCCCCCTGAGAGAGCAAGAGAGAGAGAGAGAGCGGGAGAAGAGAAAGATCAAGATCACAGGAAAGAAAGAGTAGGAGATTAAAGAGACATAGGTTCTAGGAGACTTCTGAAGTAGGAGCAAAACAGCAAAGGCCTTCTCATTTAGCTTATTGTCCAGTGTGTTACCTTTGGTCCATCTTTTCCCTGGGGCCCGTCCTCACCAGCAGGACCTGGAAGACCCTACAAACACAGCATCACATTTACTTCAACCAACCATGGTCACTGCTGTTACAATTAATACCATGCTAATATGTTCCTATGGAATGTTTAGGCTTTACTGTCCAGTATGTATAGTTGACTCATATGTATGTAGGCTTACACAGACCCACAGGGCAAGAAACATGTTGTACATTGGAAAGAGCCTGACTGTGACGATTATATTTTCCTTCCGTTATATGTAAGCCATTGTGATTACAGTTTTTGCCAATTGCTTACACACTGAAAGTGAATTCTTAGACAAAAGCATCAAACCCTTAACTTTTGCAACCATCCCTTAAACAAAAGGCACCAAAAGTACAAACACATTTTCTGCTTTGCACTTTGTTTGCAATTCTGCAACACACTTGCAAAACCCTAAACACTGTTTATTACATTAGACATTTCGTTCAAGAATGAAATATCTTGCGATCATTGGGAAAACACTTCTATTCAAAAAGCAAAACATTCCTGAAATTGGCAACACCCACACACACACATGAAAACATTTCTACAGTAATTGAACCCCAATTAGTCTGAGCCTTAGCACTACAAATAGACCTCAGGTAAGATCATCTCTTTTGTGAGAACTTTGCAAACATGGAGGCAGTGAGAGCGAGAGGAAGAGGAAGAGAGGAGGAGGATGAGGACGAGGACAAGAACAAAGAAGGGGACCAGGCAATAGACGGAGACATATTTCCGATGACATTAGGGCCACTTTGGTGGCCCATGTCATAAACCACGGCCTGACGATGAGGGAAGCAGAGAGTCCAGCTCAACCTGAGTCGCTACACGGTAGCATCCATAATACAGACATTTAGACTGGAGAACAGGTATGTCTTCCACTTTCTACACTAGACTGTACCGATGTAATTGTTGCACATCCTTCTGCATCACAGTACAACACAATGATGTCCTACAACAGGATCTCTGAGAGTGTAAGCTTTGGCAAAAAGGACCCTCTCTCTCTCTCTACAGTGCTTTCCCCTGGCCCAAGAAAAGGGGAGAGAGAGGAGGGAGAGAGAGGGAGGGGAGAGAGAGGCTCCACCGACATCCCTGGGGGTTATTGATACAGTCCAACAGACAAAAACAAATCCGTCTCAACGCCGGCCAAGAGATTACACATCTCCATCAAACGAGGGCACAGTAAATATACGGGCATATCGGATTCTCCCAAAAACAAGCAGAGCAGGATTAGGAGCATAGACTGTGTTCAGAAGGTCTTGTGAAGGACTCAGTTAGGACTCACTCTCATTCCCTGCTGTCCTTGTTCCCCCTCTCCTCCAACCGGCCCCCCGTGGCCCTGCAGGGACACAACAAAAGAGGTGCTCAGGAGTTTATACAAAATAAGATGATAAGACAGCTCTAAGTTCTGTAAATGAGTCTTGAGGTACTGTAGCCCATGGATATTCTAACTTCCAAATAAAATATTACTTAGATTTAAGTACTTTATTTGTAAGTGTTGACTGTGTTTTTCATAGTGCTCAGGAGGTCAAGTCCCCTCAGGGGGACATTACCCAACACAGGGATGAAAAGATGCCATGGCCCTCCAAGAGGCTTCTGGGAACAAATAGGACCTGGTACCGCTCTCAGTTTAACATTGCCATCTTTTTTATATTTTTCATACCTAGGGTATGTTGAGGAACATCTTCTGTACAAGTTTAATGGGTGAGTAGGCAACTTCACTAGCATGTTGTCTGATTTGTCATTTTGTTTTGGTGGTTTTAAAATCCAAATCAGTAATTCTCTAGGACACTGACCTTTATCCCAGGTTCTCCAACTGGACCTGGCTCCCCCTCTCCGCCAGGAGCTCCCTGTGGAAAGAGAGAGAAGTAAAACAAAGCGTGTGTGTGTGTTTGTGTGTGCAAAAGCATGAGGGAGTGTGTGCCAAAAGTATAGTGAAAATCACTGTGAAATGACAACAAAATAATGAGATCCAATCTTGATATTAAACAACAGTTACCTCATGTCCTTGCTCTCCGTCAGGTCCTGCATCCCCCGCGGGTCCTTTGGGCCCCTAGAGGAGAAAAACAGCCAATCAGAGGCCACAGGGGTTACTGTGATATCATGTGATGTGGCGCATCATGGTTTGATTGTGTTCAAAGTAACAACTGATCCATAACATATAAATATCCCTAACCAGAAACCGTGGACGGATGGCGGCATCCGCGCAAAACTGAAAGCGTGATCCACCGCATTTAACCATGGAAAGAGGTCTGGGAGTATGTCTGAATATATATAGTGTAGTTATTCCCTCCGCAAGGCAATCAAACATGCGAAATGCCAGTACAGCGACAAGGTGAACTGCTACAAATTCAATGGCTCAGACACAGGACGTATGTGGCAGGGTCTACAGGAAATCACGGACTACAAAAAGAAATCCAGCCACATCACGGACACCGATGTCACACTTCCAGACAAACTAAACACCTTCTTTGCCCGCTTTGAGAATAATACAGTGCCACTGTCGCGGCCCGCTAACAAGGACTGTACCCACCCATCTCCTTCTCCATGGCTGATGTGAGTAAAACATTTAAATCTATTAACCCTCGCAAGGCTGCTGGCCTAGACGGCATCCCTAGCCGCGTCCTCAAAGCATGTGCAGACCAGCTGGCTAGTGTATTTACGGACATATTCAAATGCTCCCTATCCCAGTCTGTTGTCCACACATGCTTCAAGATGGCATCCATTGTTCCTGTACCCAAGAAGGCAAAAATAAGTGAACTAAATGACTACCGCCCCATAGCACTCAATTCTGTCATCATGAAGTGCTTTGAGAGACTAGTCAAGAATCATATCACCTCCACCTTACCAGCCACCCTAGACCCACTTCAGTTTGCATACTGTGCCAACAGGTCCACAGACGATGCAATCGCCATCACACTACACACTGCCCTATCCCATCTGGACAAAAGGAATAACTATGTAAGAATGCTGTTCATTGACTACCACTCAGCATTCAACACCATATTACCCTCCAAACTCATCATCAAGCTGGAGGCCCTGGGTCTCAACCCCGCCCAACTGGGTCCTGGACTTTCTGATGGGCTGCCCCCAGGTTGTGAAGGTAGGAAACAACATCTCCAATTCGCTGACCCTCAACACTCAGCCCCCTCCTCTACTCCCTGTTCACCCACGACTGCGTGGCCATCCAAGCCTCCAACTCAATCATCAAGTTTGAAGACGACACAACAGTCGTGGCATTGATTACCAAAAACGACGAGACAGCCAACAGGGAGGAGGTGAGGGCACTCGGAGTGTGGTGACAGGAAAATACCTCTCACTCAATGTCAACAAAACAGATGATCCTGGTCTTCAGGAAACAGCAGAGGGAGCACCCCCTATCCACATTGAAGGGACAGCAGTTATAAGGGCACAAGGCAAGACCCAAATGCAGACAGGAAGCAGATGGTTGAGCTCCGATACTTATTATAACAAAATGGGTAGGGAAAAGGCAGGTTGGGGACAGGCGAGAGTTCATAAACCAGGTCAGAGTCCAAACAGTACCAGGCGATAGGCAGGCTCGAGGTCAGGACAGGCAGAGAGGTCAGGCAAGCAGATTCGACGTCAGGACAGGCAAGGGTCAAAACCAGGAGGGCTAGGAAAAACCAGAGACTGGGAAAGATAGGAGCTAGGAAAAATGCTGATTGACTTGGCAAAACAAGACAAACTGGCACAGAGAGACAGGAAACACAGGGATAAATACACCAGGGACTAATGGGGAAAACAGGTGACACCTGGAGGTGGGAGACAATCACAAAGACAGGTGAAACAAATCAGGGCGTGACAGCAGGACATGACAGCAGTTGAGAAGGTGGAAAGTTTTGAGTTCCTCGGCATACACATCACAGACAAACTGAAATGGTCCACCCACACAGACAGTGTGGTGAAGAACCTCCGGAGGCTGAAGAAATTTGTCTTGTCACCCAAAACCCTGACAAACTTTTACAGATGCACAATCGAGAGCATCTTGTTGCGCTGCATCATAGAAATTTGGCATTCGCCAACCCTGCTGTCACGCCCTGATCTGTTTCATCTGTCTTTGTGATTGTCTCCCACGATACGGCAACTGCACCGCCCTCAACCGCAAGGCTTTCCAGAGGGTGGTGCGGTCTGCACAACGCATCACTTGGGGCAAACTACCTGCCCTCCATGACAACTACAGCACCTGATGTCACAGGAAGGCCAGAAACATTATCAAGGACATCAACCACCAGAGCCACTGCCTGATCACACCGCTACCATCCAGAAGGCGAGGTCAGTACAGGTGCATCAAACGTGGGACCGAGAGACTGTAAATCAGCTTCTATCTCAAGGCCATCAGACTGCTAAACAGCAATCACTAACTCAGAGAGGCTGCTGCCTACATTGAGACCCAATCACTGACGACTTTAATTGGCTGTGGGTAACTGGTGCATGGAATCAGGCGCAGGAGAGCAGAGATGAGTGTACAATTCCACGAACTGCACCAGTATAAAACAAATGATAAAGGTGCGTGAAAATACTCGTCACTCGTAAATAACGGCCATAAAAACGAACCCGGCAATCAATACCAGTCATAAAGATACAACCTGAAAATAATAAACAAACACGCACACCAACATGGGGGAAACAGAGGGTTAAATAATGAACATGTAATTGGCGAAAAGAAACCAGGTGTGTAGAAATCAAAGACAAAACAAATGGAGAATGAAAAGTGGATCGGCAATGGCTAGAAGGCCGGTGACGTCGGAACTCCCGCAGCATCGAGGGGTGCAATATGTCCTCCATCGGCACTCAGCATCTCTCCTCTGGACCGTACCCCTCTCACTCCACGAGGTACTGAAAGCCCCTCGCCTAACGCCTCAAATCCAGTATGGATCGAACTGCATACGCCGGGGCACCCTCGATGTCCAGAGGGGGAGGAGGAACCTCCCGCACCTCAGACTCCTGGAGTGGACTAGCCACCACCGGCCTGAGGAGAGACACATGGAACGAGTGGTTAAGACGTACCTCGTTCAGTCTCCTCAGGACTTAGAATGGCCCCACAAACCGCGGGCCCAGCTTCCGGCAGGGCAGGCGAAGAGGGCAGGTTTAGGGTGAGAGCCAGACCCAGTACCCCGGCCTCACTGCGGTGGCGATCTGTGCCGGATTTTTGTCGCCTCACGGCCTGCTGAAGGTGCACATGAGCGGCGTCCCAGGTCTCCTCAGCGCTCAGTCATCCATCGCAGGAGCCTTGATCTAGCTTTGATGCCAAGACGCCAGGACCGGCTGGTACCCCAGTACGCACTGGAAGGAGGAGAGGTTAGTGGAGGGGTGGCAGAGCGAGTTCTGGGCCACCTCTGTCCAGGGCACGAACGCCGCCCACTCCCCCGGCCGGTCCTGGCAATAGGACCGCAGAAACCTACCCGCATCCTGGTTCACTCTCTCCACCTGCCCGTTACTCTCGGGGTGAAAACCTGAGGTAAGGCTGACCGAGACCCCCAGACGTTCCATGAACGCCCTCCAGACCCTTGACGTCAACTGGGGACCTCGATCAGATACTATGTCCTCAGGTAACCCGTAGTGCCATACGACGTGTGTAAACAGGGCCTCCGCAGTCTTTAGGGCCGTAGGGAGACCGGGCAAAGGGAGGAGACGACAGGACTTAGAAAACCGATCCACAACGACCAGGATCGTGGTGTTACCCTGTGATGGAGGAAGATCAGTTAGGAAATCCACCGACAGGTGCGACCACAGCCGTTGTGGAACAGGTAAGGGTTGTAACTTCCCTCTGGGCAAATGCCTAGGGGCCTTGCACTGGGCGCACACCGAGCAGGAGGAGACATAAACCTTCACATCCTTAGCTAAAGTGGGACAACAATACTTCCCACTAAGACAGCGCACTGTCTGACCGATGCCCGGATGACCAGAGGAGGGTGACGTATGGTCCCAATAGATCAAAAGGTTGCGGACAGCAGATGGAACGTACAGACGCCCAGCTGGACATTGAGGGGGAGTGGGCTCTGTACATAACGCCTGCTAGGTGTCCGTGTTCAGCTCCCACACCACCGGTGCCACCAGGCAAGAGGCCAGAAGTATGGGAGTGGGATCCATGGGCCGGTCCTCTGTGTCATACATCCAGGGCAGTGCGTCTGCCTTAGTGTTCTGGGGAGGAGCTTTGGTGGCGTACCCGAGCGCTGAGAGAGCACGGCTCCTATCCCAGCTTCGGACGCGTCCATGAACGCCAAAGAGGGATCCGATGAGCCAGCACCGGAGCCGAGGTAAACAGAGCCTTCAGGTGACCAAAAGCCCTGTCCACCCCAGCCGACCACTGCAAACGCACCGGTCCCCCTTTCAGCAGTGAGATAATGGGAGCTGCTACCTGACCAAAACCCTGGATAAACTTCCGGTAGTAATTGGCAAACCCTAAAAACTGTTGCACTTCCTTTACCGTGGTAGGAGTCTGCCAATTATGCACGGCTGAAATGCGGTCACTCTCCATCTCCACCCCTGAAGTGGAAATGCGGTACCCTAGGAAAGAGACGGTCTGTTGAATAAACAGGCATTTCTCAGCCTTGACGTACAGGTCATGCTCCAACAGTCGACCAAGCACCTTGCGCACCAGGGACGCACCGGTCCCCCGAACCAAGGTTCGGCGCGTGTAGCGGAGTATATCAGAATGTCGTCGATATACTGTACACCACTACACTCTGCCCATGCAGGTCCCGGGAAATCTCGTCTACAAAGGCCTGGAAGACTGATGGAGCATTCATCAACCCGTACGGCATAACGAGGTTCTCATAGTGCCCTGAGGTGGTACTAAATGTCTAAACGTCCCCCTCCCGGATACGCACCGAGTTGTAAGCACTCCTGAGATCCAATTTTGTGAAGAAGCGCGCCCTGTGCATTGACTCGATCGCACTGGCGATGAGAAGCAGCAGGTAACTGTACCTCACAGTGATTTGGTTGATGCCCCAAATAGTCAATACATCCTTCTTCTTCACAAAAAAGTGGAGGGCCGAATGTAATTTTGCATGCCCAATTTTTCAGTTTTTGATTTGTTAAAAAAGTTTGAAATATCCAATAAATGTTGTTCCACTTCATGATTGTGTCCCACTTGTTGTTGATTCTTCACAAAAAATACAGTTTTATATCTTTATGTTTGAAGCCTGAAATGTGGCAAAAGGTCGCAAAGTTCAAGGGGGCCGAATACTTTCGCAAGGCACTGTAATTGGGGAATAGAAACCAGGTGTGTAGAAAACAAAGACAAAACAAATGGAAAATGAAAAGTGGATTGGCGATGGAAAGCCGGTGACGTCGACCGCCGAACGCCGCCTGAACAAGGAGAGGGACCAACATCAGCGGAAGTCGTGACATTAATAAATGGATCACTAGTCACTTTATACAACGCACTCTAAATAATGCCACTTTAATGGATGTTTACATATCTTACATTACTCATATCACATGGATATACTGTATTTTATACCATCTATCGAACCTTGCCTATGCCGCTCGGGCCATCGCTCATCCATATACTGACATGTACATATTCTCATTCACCCCTTTAGATTTGTGTGTATTAGGTAGTTGGTGGGGAATTGTTAGATTACTTGTTAAATATTACTGCATTGTCGGAACTAGAAGCACAGGCATTTCGCTACACTTGCATTAACATCTGCTAACTGTGTGTATGTGACAAATAAAACGTGATTTGATTTGATGACTGTGGAGCTTTTTGAAATATCTTAGTCAAATAAATTGTATTTGACTGTTTGACGTTCTTGATGTTCTGAAGGGGTCCACTGTTTTCCATGAAATATGAGAATTTGGAGACTAATGCTTGAGAGGGATAATGTGGGGGTTAATTTTGTGTGAGTGTGTGTTTGTCTGTGTGTGTCTGTGTGCCTGTGTCTGCGTGTGTGTTTGTGTGCCTGTGTGTCTGTGTGTGTGTGTGTGTGTGCCTGTGTCTCTCCGTGTGTCTGTGTGTCTCTCTGTGTGTCTTTGTGTGTGATTGCACGCGTGTGTGTTTGTCTGTGTGTGTGTGTGTGTTTGTACGTGTGTGTGTGCTTTTGTACGTGTGTGTGTGTGTGTGTCTGCGTGCCTGAGTGTGTGTTTGTCAGCATCAAAGCTGGAATCATTAGTCACACTCACATCCCATCAGCCACATTAAATCACACCGCTCTTTACAGCTTGTGTTTTACAGAGCCCTGGAACATCTGATCCAGAGCTGATTAAATTAATATAAATAAAAACACAAAAGGATGGCTGCCTTTATACAGGCAGCCCAATTCGTATACTTTTTTCAATAATTGGTCTTTTGAATTGGGCTGCTTGTCCCCAACAAAGTCCTAATGCCTCCGGAGGAAGAGAGGCTTAATCATTTTAATGTTTAATGTTCACCTCACAGGGATAGTCTGTTTGACATTCCTATACCACAGAACAATCACAGCCACAGTGGCTGCATTTACACAAACACAGCCAAAGTTTCATAGCTAAGACCCAGAGTGTTCCCTATCAGGTTGTGTGGTTAGGTCGGAAAACTCCTGGCCCTCATCACGCTAAGAGAGGTCATGAGATGTATTCCTTTTCGGGGGTTTTCTACTGTGTTGCTGCTTACACTTTAGGGGTCTAGGCAGGGTTCCTATAAAGAACTTTATGACAACTGTTTGATTGATTGATTGGTTGGTCGATACTCACTGGTTCACCATGGGCACCCCTCTCTCCTGTGCTGCCAGGGATCCCAGCTTTCCCCTGAGAGAGAGACAGAGGTCAAAGTTCACCAACATACTATTACAGGCTGAACTTAACCAGATACAGAGCCTACAAGAGACACTATCAATGGATCTGATTGGTCTGGAAAAACAAACATAAAAAACAGTAAGTCATGCAGAAAATAAAGTGTACATCTAATATACCAGGAACGGAAAAATCCCCTTTGAGAAGTTGGGAAGGGACAAGCCTGTAAACTTGACCCTTAAACTTGATCCATAGCATCCTGAACACAAACACTGAGGAAGCAGTTTCTGTTACAACTGGGGAAGGAAGCTATTGAATGTGGTGTAACAAGCATATCAAATGTGCATCAAAGGTATCACATCTGATCTGAAATACTTGGTTGCTTTATAAATCTAGGATCAGTGTGATATTCTATGCACATCCGTTGTCCATCATGACTAACCCAGGCTCTGTTACACAGGAGACACAACATACACAACCTTTATCCATCTCAAAAGGTCTTTGTCCCAGCAATGTATGTCACATCATTCACATGAAGTTCTGAACATACTAAAGTGCAAAGTCATGATGTCCAAGTTAGGACTATGTCTTAAAGGTCCAGTGCAGTCCAAACTCAGTTTCTCATGTGCTCTGTATAATATTGTACAACCGCTTATGAAACTGAGTTGTAAAACTGTAAAAGTCTGAAAACATTTCATCAGTGGTATTTCCTGCTGGTTGAAATTACAATCTACACAGGACCTTCTAATCAGAATGTTTGGCATTGGTGGAGCCAGCCTGCCTGTTGACATCACCAGGCATCAATTAAGTTAATAGACTGATAACAAAGTGAGTTCCAAACCTCTCTTCCAATAACAGCAACTTTTAAGGTGCCCTCCCCCTCCCTACTCAGACGACTCCCAGACAGTCTTAGCAAAAGGATTGGTTGAGAAATGGAAAACTATTACAGTGAGGTACTTAATTGTTACCCAGAAATGATTTGATGTTTATATAAAAAACGTCTGGATTGGGCCTTTAATCATCTCTGTGGTAAATCTTTCACAGGCTTAAAGGTCCCCTCATAGATTCAGATTCAGAGTTTTTAATAGTCAGAGTTGCAGGTGTGATTGCAGGGTACAGTTAAAAGCTTAGGCTTCGAGCTCCAACATGCAGGACTAAGTGAAATAAAATAGTGAAAATGGTGATAAAAAACAACAATAGAAATAGAACTATACACATCATAACTGTATCAGTGATGAATAAATAAATACATATCCATTGGAATGGAGGCAGAGTAAAGGCTGTTTAGGGGGTGGGGGAATGACCACTGTGGCCCTATCCAATCTCAGCCTCCAGTATTTATGCTGCAGTAGTTTATGTGTCGGGGGGGCTAGGGTCAGTCTGTTATATCTAGAGTATTTCTCCTGTCTTATCCGGTGTCCTGTGTGAATTTAAGTATGCTCTCTCTGATTTTCTCTTTGTCTCTTTATTTCTTTCTCTCCCTCGGAGGACCTGATCCCTAGGACCATGCCTCAGGACTACCTGGCATGATGACTCCTTGCTGTCCCCAGTCCACCTGGCCATGCTGCTGCTCCAGTTTCAGCTGTTTTGCCTGCGGCTATGGAACCCTGACCTGTTCACCGGACGTGCTACCTGTCCCAGACCTGCTGACATATCGCACCCTCGACAACTACTGTGATTATTATTATTTGACCATGTTGGTCATTTATGAACATTTGAACATCTTGGCCATGTTCTGTTATAATCTCCACCCGGCACAGCCAGAAGAGGACTGGCTACCCCTCATAGCCTGGTTCCTCTCTAGGTTTCTTCCTAGGTTTTGGCCTTTCTAGAGAGTTTTTCCTAGCCACCGTGCTTCTACACCTGCATTGCTTGCTGTTTGGGGTTTTAGGCTGGGTTTCTGTACAGTACTTTGAGATATCAGCTGATCTAAGAAGGGCTGTCCATAGGGGGAGTAGCAGGGGGGAGTAGCAGGGGTGGGATGGGGGTGTCCATAGGGGGAGTAGCAGGGGGGAGGGGGGAGTAGGTAGCTGACTAGTGGTGGCTTTTCAGCAGCCTGATGGTCTGAGCATAGAAACTATGTCTACCAGTTTGCCATGATACTCCTGTACTTGTACTGTAAGGGACCTTTAAGTGGTCTACTATTTACAACCCCTGTTGTAATAGTAAGTATACAGCAGGTCTCTCTAGCAGGGCTCTCAGGGCTCTCTAGCAGGGCTCTCCATCCTTGTTCCTGGAGAGCTACCCTCCTGTAGGTTCTCTCTCCAACCCTGTTCCTGGAGAGCTACCCTCCTGTAGGTTCTCTCCAACCCTGTTCCTGGAGAGCTACCCTCCTGTAGGTTCTCTACAACCCTGTTCCTGGGGAGCTACCCTCCTGTTGGTTCTCTCCAACCCTGTTCCTGGAGAGCTACCCTCCTGTAGGTTCTCTCTCCAACTATGTTCCTGGAGAGCTACCCTCCAACCCTGTTCCTGGAGGGCTACCCTCCTGTAGGTTCTCTCTCCAACCCTGTTCCTGGAGAGCTACCCTCCTGTAGGTTCTCTTCAAGCCTGTTCCTGGAGAGCTACCCTCCTGTAGGTTCTCTTCAACCCTGTTCCTGGAGAGCTACCCTCCTGTAGGTTCTCTTCAACCCTGTTCCTGGAGAGCTATCCTCCTGTAGGTTCTCTTCAACCCTGTTCCTGAAGAGCTACCCTCCTGTAGGTTCTCTTCAACCGCTGTTGTAATGGTAAGTGTACAGCATTACCCTAGATCACATAACACAATGACCAACTGAAATCTGTCTGTACAGCACAGAGCAAACTGATGAAAAAGGAACGGAGGAAAGATTGATGGGACTGGTAATTCTCAGAACTCTTCTTACAAATGCCCTCAGAGAGTCCTTATAACACGGGAATACTTTTATTAAAACTGTAAATGAAAGCTCTGTGTGCACAAATGCTCCCATAATATGTCAGCGGGAACTGAACGGAACATCCAGGCTGAAATATGGTGGCGGTTAAGAAAGCCATTATTCAATGACACTATCAGAAAGTGCATGCAGTAAATTAAGGAAGATGATATGAAAGAGCAGATGACTTCAGAGCTTTGCTTAGTCACTCTGTTCCTCAAAGATGTCTTTTTCAACACTGAACACAAGATGGCGCTGTGGCTCTAGAGGTGACTGGGGAGAAGCTTGAGTTCCTGTACGCTGCCTGTCAGATCTTTGTTAACTTTAATAGTTTCCTTACGGCAGTAAACATACTGTTAGTTACTGGAGTAAGCATACTGTTAGTTACTGGAGTAAACATACTGTTAGTTACTGGAGTAAACATACTGTTAGTTACTGGAGTAAACATACTGTTAGTTACTGGAGTAAACATACTGTTAGTTACTGGAGTAAGCATACTGTTAGTTACTGGAGTAAACATACTGTTAGTTACTGGAGTAAACATAATGTTAGTTATTGGAGTAAACATACTGTTAGTTATTGGAGTAAACGTAATGTTAGTTACTGGAGTAAACATACTGTTAGTTACTGGAGTAAACATACTGTTAGTTACTGGAGTAAACATACTGTTAGTTAGTTACTGGAGTAAACATACTGTTAGTTACTGGAGTAAACATACTGTTAGTTACTGGAGTTACTGTTACTGGAGTAAACATACTGTTAGTTACTGGAGTAAACATACTGTTAGTTACTGGAGTAAACATACTGTTAGTTATTGGAGTAAACATACTGTTAGTTATTGGAAACATAAGTAAACATACTGTTAGTTATTGGAGTAAACATACTGTTAGTTACTGTTAGTTACTGGAGTAACTGGAGTAAACATACTGTTAGTTACTGTTAGTTACTGGAGTAAGCATACTGTTAGTTACTGGAGTAAGCATACTGTTAGTTATTGGAGTAAACGGAGTAAACATACTGTTAGTACTGTTAGTTACTGGAGTAAACGTATGTACTGTTAGTTACTGGAGTAAACATACTGTTAGTTACTGGAGTAAACGTTAGTTACTGTTACTGTTACTGGAGTAAACATACTGTTAGTTACTGGAGTAAGCATACTGTTAGTTACTGGAGTAAGTTACATACTCTTAGTTACTGGAGTAAACGTACTGTTAGTTACTGGAGTAAACATACTGTTAGTTACTGGAGTAAGCATACTGTTAGTTACTGGAGTAAACATACTGTTAGTTACTGGAGTAAACATACTGTTAGTTATTGGAGTAAACATACTGTTAGTTACTGGAGTAAACATACTGTTAGTTACTGGAGTAAACATACTGTTAGTTATTGGAGTAAACATACTGTTAGTTATTGGAGTAAACATACTGTTAGTTACTGGAGTAAACATACTGTTAGTTACTGGAGTAAACGTACTGTTAGTTACTGGAGTAAACATACTGTTAGTTACTGGAGTAAACATACTGTTAGTTACTGGAGTAAACATACTGTTAGTTACTGGAGTAAACGTACTGTTAGTTACTGGAGTAAACATACTGTTAGTTACTGGAGTAAGCATACTGTTAGTTACTGGAGTAAACATACTGTTAGTTACTGGAGTAAGCATACTGTTAGTTACTGGAGTAAACGTTAGTTACTGTTAGTTACTGGAAACATAAACGTTAGTTACTGTTAGTTACTGGAGTAAACATACTGTTAGTTACTGGAGTAAACTGTTAGTTACTGTTAGTTACTGGAGTAAGCATACTGTTAGTTACTGGAGTAAACATACTGTTAGTTACTGGAGTAAACATACTGTTAGTTACTGGAGTAAACTGGAGTAAACTGTTAGTTACTGGAGTAAACATACTGTTAGTTACTGGAGTAAACATACATACTGTTAGTTACTGGAGTAAACATACTGTTAGTTACTGGAGTAAACATACTGTTAGTTACTGGAGTAAACATACTGTTAGTTACTGGAGTAAACATACTGTTAGTTACTGGAGTAAACATACTGTTAGTTACTGGAGTAAACATACTGTTAGTTACTGGAGTAAACATTATTGTTAGTTACTGGAGTAAACATACTGTTAGTTACTGGAGTAAGCATACTGTTAGTTACTGGAGTAAACATACTGTTAGTTACTGGAGTAAGCATACTGTCAGTTACTGGAGTAAACATACTGTTAGTTACTGGAGTAAGCATACTGTCAGTTACTGGAGTAAACATACTGTTAGTTACTGGAGTAAACATACTGTTAGTTACTGGAGTAAACATACTGTTAGTTACTGGAGTAAACATACTGTTAGTTACTGGAGTAAACATACTGTTAGTTACTGGAGTAAACATACTGTTAGTTACTGGAAACATAAACATAAACATTGTTAGTTACTGGAGTAAACATACTGTTAGTTACTGGAGTAAACGTACTGTTAGTTACTGGAGTAAACATACTGTTAGTTACTGGAGTAAGCATACTGTCAGTTACTGGAGTAAACATACTGTTAGTTACTGGAGTAAGCATACTGTCAGTTACTGGAGTAAACATACGGTTAGTTACTGGAGTAAACATACTGTTAGTTACTGGAGTAAACCTCACTCTAAAAGCCAAATCTGCAGCACCCAACTCTAAAAGCCCACTCTTCTATAGATCAATGTACAGTAGAGATGTCTGATGGCGGTTTCATGGTCTCACCATGTTATACAAGTTGGGAGTTCCAGCTGTATATTGTGTGTTTTACTGCTCATGAGAAATTACCTGTTATAAACCGGGTGGTTCGATCCCTGACTGCTGATTGGCTGACAGCTGTGGTATATTAGACAGTATACTACGGCTATTACAAAACACTTATTTTGACTGCTCTAATTACATTGGTAACCAGTTTATAATAGCAATAAGGCACCTCAGGGGTTTGTGGTATATGACCAATACACCATGACGATGGCCTGTATCCAGGCACTCTGCGTTGCGTCGTTGCTAAGAAAAGCACTTAGCCATGGTATATTGGCCATATACCACACCCCCTCGGGCCTAATTGCTGAACTATAACACCACAACAACACCCATTCATTCCCCCAAAACACACAAACTGACCTGTTTGAACATAGACCTTGCTCTATGCAAATGACAAATGATGGCATTTAGATGCCGAGCAGGACAGGTCGCTGCTAGTATGTGTGTGTTTGTGTGTCTGTGTGTGTGTGTGTGTGTGTGTGTGGGGGGGGGGGGGTGCATGTGTCACATCAGTTAATAACACATGGAAACAATGTTTGTCAAGTGTTACGCCAAGTCTGACTTAACAGGGCTGAAAATAGGTCATTTATCAAACCAAACAAGCAAGCCAAGCATCTGTGAATGGATCCAAGAGTCATTGAGCATGCATCAGGCTCTACCAGGCAATCTCTAGTTAGGGATCATCATGTCTGGCTAGCCACAGATACACAGAGATGCAGAGAGAAATGTTTGTACAGGGCTAACAGCAGCCAACACTATGAATTGTGTGCAGCTCACTTGGTAATAATAAGCACTTTTGTCTGTATGTTTCTTTAATCACATTTCCCGTCAGTAGGGAATCATTTGATCCTTCAGTGGTTATATCACAACACTGCAATCCATCATTAACTAAGTAGAAAAGCAGATATTTTCCCCCGTAGTGAAGACTGTTACAACATTGAAAACATCCCAGGCTCAGTTTTACGCCGCCAGGAACACAAGGGGATAGAAGCACACACCAGCCACAAGGTCATGGTACTATGGAACAGGCCATTGACCCACCAGACCCGGGCTTTCGTGGCTATAGCCCCGAATTATTTTGTCCCAGCCCTGAGTCTTTCCCTGCTGGGATGGTGTAAAACAAGCTAGGCTACACTGCAATGAATACTCCAAACATGGGCCCTGGCCTGCCTTTTCAGTGCTGCCTAAAACCAGCATTTCTGTGTACGGTGGCACTTTAGGAGGTGTAGTCAAAGTGCTACATTTTTAATTCGTCCCCAAAAATGATATTCCGCCATATGCAGGTAACTGTTCATTCTCTGAGGGAGAGAACACAAAGATGAGAAGGAGAATCGAGGTAAATTTGGTTAGCTTGCTATTACTATAGCACATTTTGTTAGCCCATGATGATGTTATTCAGAGTTATTCACCTCACAGTAAGACAGATTCGAGTAACTTACATTTCAACATATTGACTCAAAAGCTGCACTGACAGATAATGTTAAGCTAACTAACTAACTGACTAACTAACTAACTAACTTGCTTGAGGGACTACTCAGTCTAGCTAGCAGATTTCATGAGCAGGGTTTTGACAGTATAGTTACTGATTAGCTATCTGGACACTGAATGAAACTGCTGGAGCTCTGTTCACCACCCGACAAAGTATCACTAACTAACCAATTACTGTCTAATCAAGTATTGTCCAAATATGCAAAACATTGCTAATAAAGATAGCTAGCTAACTTAAGGCTAACGTGATGTTAGCTACTTTTGGTAACGTCAGCTCAATTAGCTACAGTTGAAGTTGGAAGGTTACATTCACCTTAGCCAAACACATTTAAACTCAGTTTTTCACAATTCCTGACATTTAATCCTAGTAAAAATGTCCTGTCTTAGGTCAGTTAGGATCACCACTTTATTTTAAGATTGTGAAATACAGAATAATAGTAGAGAGAATTATTTATTTCAGATTTTATTTAATTCATCACATTCCCAGTAGGTCAGAAGTTAACATACACTCAATTAGTATTTGGTAGAATTGCCTTTCAATTGTTCAAAACTTGTGTCAAGCATTTTGTGTAGCCTACCACAAGCTTCCCACAATAAATTGAGTGAATTTTGGCCCATTCCTCTTGACAGAGCTGGTGTAAGTGAGTTTCAGTTCTGTACAAACATTTCAGAGGCTTTTCAGTTCTGCCCACAAATTTTCTATGGGATTGAGGTCTGGGCCTTGTGATGGCCACTCCAATACCTTGACTGTTGTCCTTAAGCCATTTTGCCACAACTTTGGAAGTATGCTTGGGGTCATTGTCCATTTGGAAGATCTATTTGCAACCAAACTTTAACTTCCTGACCGATGCCTTGAGATGTTGCTTCAATATATCCACATAATTCTCCGCCCTCATGATGCCATCTATTTTGTGAAGTGCACCAGTCCCTCCAGCAGCAAAGCACCCTCCACAACATGATGCTGCCACCCCCGTGCTTCACGGTTGGGATGGTGTTCTTCGGCTTGCAAGCCTCCCCCTTTTCCTCCAAACATAACGATGGTCATTATGGCCAAATAGTTCTATTTTGGTTTCATCAGACCAGAGGACAATCTTTGTCCCCATGTGCAGTTGCAAACCGTAGTTTGGCTTTTTTATGGTGGTTTTGGAGCAGTGGCTTCTTCCTTGCTGAGTGGCCTTTCAGGTTATGTCGATATAGGACTCATTTTTACTGTGGATATAGATACTTTTGTACCTGTTTCCTCCAGCATCTTCACAAGGTCCTATGCTGTTGTTCTGGGATTGATTTGCACTTTTCGCACCAAAATATGTTCACCTCTAGGAGACAGAACGCATCTCTTTCCTGAGTGGTATGATGGCTACGTGGTCCCATGGTGTTTATAATTGCGTACTATTGTTAGTAAAGATGAACAAGGTACCTTCAGGTGTTTGGAAATTGCTCCCAAAGATGAACCAGACTTGTGGAGGTCTACAATTTCTTTTCTGAGGTCTTGGCTGATTTATTTAGATTTTCTCATAAAGTCAAGCAAAGAGGCAAGGAGTTTGAAGGTAGGCCTTGAAATACATCCACAGGTACACCTCCAATTGACTCAAATGATGTCAATTAGCCTATCAGAAGCTTCTAAAGCAATGACATAATTTTCTGGAATTTTCCAAGCTGTTTCAAGGCCCAGTCAACTTAGTGTATGTAAACTTCTGACCCACTGGAATTGTGATACAGTGAATTATAAGTGAAATAATCTGTCTGTAAACAATTGTTGGAAAAAATGCACAAAGTAGATGTCCTAACCGACTTGCCAAAACTATATTTTTTTAACAAGACTTTTGTGGAGTGGTTGAAAACGAGTTTTAATGACTCCAACCTAAGCGTATGTAAACTTCCCACTTCAACTGTAGCTATCTGTTGAAAAACAAAAGCTGGATAGCTGAGTATTTTTCCCCAATTTATAGAAGATGGACTTACGGAATTGAAGATGCAGGTCAGTAAACACAGAGCAGGTTTCAGCAGTAAGTGGATACATTGTGAGTGTGTGTGTGTGTGTGTGTGTGTGTGTGTGTGTGTTTACAATATAATTATTTAGCATCTAGCTACATAGATGGGTTGGCTGACAACGTCACGAAAACGATGTGCACGCTTCCAAGGGGCATAAATCAGCCTGCTGTGATTCTGGATGGCAAGATTGCTAGCAAGAATGACACTGCCATGTGGGGAATAATTAGTGGATTAGTTCAGCATGTTTCATCAAGTTATTGATACCATGTCTTGTTTTGAGGTGTTTTGACTGATTTCATGACAATGCCAATACGGCAAACATTGGCTGGCTAGCTAACCAATAACTACAACAATGTTTTTGAAACAACAAGTGGTCATTGTGCAAATGTATTTGTTTTCAATAAACATTGGAGACTAAACAAAGCTTACATGTTAACAGTTTCAGCCAACCTCATCTGTTTTGCCCCATGGCTGCATGTATTTGGATTTGGTTGCTAAAGCAACAGAGAGAACACAGGTATTGTGGTTTGTGAAGGGTAAGACATTTGAATGTTAATCAGGTTTAAGATTGAGTGAAAAAAAGTTCAGGTAAACATTATTTGCCTGTTGTTCGTGTGTGTGTGTGTGCATATATTGCTTCTCTGAGTGTTTGTCTGTTCAGGATTCTCCATATTGATACGGCACTGATACTATGCAGTCTCTGTAATGATATAGGAGATCCAGGGAAGCAGAACTTCAGACAGCAAGGAAGAGAGGTTAGCAGACAGGACAGAGAGAGGTTACCAGACAGGACAGAGAGAACACAGAGAGAGATTACCAGACAGGACAGAGAGAACACAGAGAGAGATTACCAGACAGGACAGAGAGAACACAGAGCGAGATTACCAGACAGGACAGAGAGAACACAGAGGTTTTTTTGTTGTTGTTTTTTTTACCTTTATTTAACCAGGCAAGTCAGTTAAGAACACATTCTTATTTTCAATGACAGCCTGGGAACAGTGGGTTAACTGCCTGTTCAGGGGCAGAACGACAGATTTGTACCTTGTCAGCTCGGGGGTTTGAACTCGCAACCTTCCGGTTACTAGTCCAACGCTCTAACCACTAGGCTACCCTGCCGCCCCATAAGTTACCAGACAGGACAGAGAGAACACAGAGAGAGGTTAGCAGACAAGACAGAGAGAACACAGAGAGAGGTTACCAGACAGGACCGAGAGAACACAGAGAGAGGTTACCAGACAGGACCGAGAGAACACAGAGAGAGGTTAGCAGACAGGACAGAGAGAACACAGAGAGAGGTTAGCAGACAGGACAGAGAGAACACAGAGAGAGGTTTCCAGACAGGACAGAGAGAACATAGAGAGAGGTTACCAGACAGGACAGAGAGAACATAGAGAGAGGTTACCAGACAGGACAGAGAGAACATAGAGAGGTGGAGGCCCACACAAGACAAACATGGCATATTCCGCTCAAGCCAGAGAAGGTAGTCCTTGCTCAACATTACCTCTCAAAAAAAGAAAGATGCCACTTTTGACATGTCCTGTGTGTATAAATTGTTAGACCCTGATATGTTCCCATCACTGAAGGCAATCATACAGGCCGCGCTGACCATCCCAGTTAGCATTTGTGAGACATCTTTCTGTGCATTAATTAAGACATCTACATACCTGGCTTAGGAGCCCAATGACCCAAGATAGAATGCGTCATGACAATTGACAAAGATATACATACTAACACGCTTGGGAAAGAGTGAAGTCATAGACAGGTTTGCACCTACAGTTTAATTTTGAATAATTTCTAATCTTTATGGATGGACTAACATCCTAGTACTGTATAATATAACTGACAAACATTGTGAATCTTTATTTGGAGAAAGGATTGTGTGCTGGTACATG
The DNA here is from genome assembly GCF_036934945.1 of Oncorhynchus masou masou. Taxonomy (NCBI): domain Eukaryota; kingdom Metazoa; phylum Chordata; class Actinopteri; order Salmoniformes; family Salmonidae; genus Oncorhynchus; species Oncorhynchus masou. Next base: position 101,502,030 of record NC_088235.1, read on the forward strand.
TGTGGAACATGTGTTGTTACTACAGGGCTGTTGGACGGGGTATTTGTTTTTGTGTAATTAATTAGAAATATTGTCCTGTAGATAATTGACCTTGGAATCTGCGATAAATATGATAAAATCATGATTTTCAAACGTGTTTGGTGCCTGCGTTTTTACACACTATCTGCAAAAGTTGTGTCGTTTATGCAGTTCCAACATAATCCAAAGGATGGCAGCCTAAAATCCCAATCCTGCTATATTGCATGTAACTAGAATTTGCGAGTAGCATGACTAGCTCACATTAGTTAGCAGTAACCATCATCAACAGTGACCATCATCAACATGAGGCTTTTTTTTGTTGCCAATCAAATACTGGACATGGTTTCTGAAAACATTGCAAAAAAATTACAAATGCTTTTTCCAACTATTTATTTTCATGTAAAATTACGATATAGTTATGCACTTCATTTGCACATGATAATAGATTTAAAAAATATATTATTGACACCATATTCCATGGGTTTACTGACCACAATCCATTGAATTAATGTTAAGAAGTGTTAATAATTTGGCATCAAGAGGGAACAGCGCATGGAAGAAAGCAGTGAGATATGCAGCAAAGCCTTATGTTTCTGCAAAATGTTCACTGCTAGCTTGTGAGGAGCTTCATTTCAGTACTCTACTAAATGGAGGTAAAACTAAGTATATGTTGTCCTCTTGAGCGCATTAAAAATAACTCTGATGATTTAAGATATGTGCCTGCACACATACACACACACACACACACACACACACACACACACACACACACACACACACACACACACACACACACACACACACACACACACACACACACACACACACACACACACACACACACACACACATACACATGCACTTCATATCAATCTAGGTTATTTTAATGGATGAAATTAGTATTTTATACACCACCTTTGTTCAGGGCCTATATTACAGGTAGAAAGCTGTGGTGGAAATCATTTTAATCAGGGCCTATATTACAGGTAGAAAGCTGTGGTGGAAATTATTGTAATGGGACCTACAGTATATTACAGGTAGAAAGAAGTGGAAATTCTTTATAGGGCCAGGATTATTTTACAGGTAGAAAGCTGTGGTGGAAATAATTTTAATTGGGGGCATATATTACAGGTAGAAAGTGTGGTGGAAATAATTGTAATGGGGGCCTATATAACAGGTAGAAAACTGTGGTCGAAATTCTTTATAGGGGCGGGACTTTTAATACATAGTCCCATGTAGCGCTGGTGTTGGCCTCTTTACCTCATGTCAATCAAACATGTCAACCAAACCTGTCAATCACCGCTGTCAAAGTAATGGAGATACAGTGTGTAGGTGAATGTAATGCAAGGTACTCACAGGTTTCCCTGGTAGGCCTCTCTCCCCTGGACCGCCAGCTTTACCCTGCAAGAGGAAAGGCATGTAATAGATGGTTGAGTCACGACAATTCAGGGGTGGGAAACTCCAGTCCCCGGGGGCCTGATTGGTGTCACAATGTTTCTCCAGCCCTAGCAAACAGAGCTGATTAATCAAATTGCATTCTAAACTGAAGATCATGATTAGGTGATTATTGGAGTCAGGTGTTAGCTGGGGCAAAACCAATCAGGCCCCCCGAGGACTGGAATTGCCCACCCCTGCAGGGATAATTGCATGATGAGTGTACCAGTTATACAGTACCGTCCCTAGTGGACTACGAGCACTAGTTCGTATTACAGATGTAGGATCTTAATCTGATCACCACATTGCAGGAGAACTTACCTGCAATGCAGCACATTTAAAACTTGTAGTATATTTGAGGTTTTAAAAGGCTTCTGAAGTTTGTAATTTCCTCTGAAATTTCTGACTTGTTTTTCCCTTGATGAAAAATGTATCAACCCTGACAAAAAATATCAATGTATTATACTGAACAAAAATATAAACATAACATGCAACAATTACAAATATTTTACTGATTTACAGTTCCTATAAGGAAATTTGTCAATTGAAATAAATTCATTAGGCCCTAATCTATGGGCGTGGATCAGAAAACCAGTCAGTATCTGGTGTGACCACCACTTGCCTCATGCAGCGCGACACATTTCCTTCACCTAGAGTTGATCAGGCTGTTGATTGTGCCCTGTGGAACGTTGTTCCACTCCTGTGTGTAGTTGCTGGATATTGGCAGGAACTGGAACACAGTGTCGTACACGTTGATCCAGAGCATCCCAAACATGCACAATGGGTGACATGTCTGGTGAGGATGCAGACCATGGAAGAACTGGGACATTTTCAGCTTCCAGGAAATGTGTACAGATGCTTGCAAACATGGGGCCATGCTCTATCATGCTGAAACATGAGGTGATGGTGGCGGATGAATGGCACGACAATGGGCCTCAGGATAAAATGCAATTGTGTTCGTTGTCCGTAGCTTATGTCTGCCCATACCAAAACCCCACTGCCACCATGGCGCACTCTGTTCACAACGTTGACATCAGCAAACCGCTTAAGCACAGGACACCATACACGCATACACACAGTCTGCCATCTGCCCGGTACAGTTGAAACCGGGATTCATCCGTGAAGAGCACACTTCTTCTGCATGCCAGTGGCCATCAAAGGTGAGGATTTTCCCACTGAAGTTGGTTACTATGCTGAACTGCAGTCAGGTCAAGACCTGGTGAGGACGCCGAGCACGAGAAGAAATTCTTCGGTTGCTCAAACTGTTTCATCAGCTTTTCCGGGTGGCTGGGATCAGATGATCCCACTGGTGAAGAAGCCGGATGTGGAGGTCTTGGGCTGGTGTGGTTACACGTGGTGTGCGGTTGTGAGGCCGGTTGCACGTACTACCAAATTCTCTAAAATGTCATTGGAGGTGGCTTAGGGTAGAGAAATGAACATTTAATTATCTGGCAACAGCTCAGGGGCACATTCCTGCAGTCAGCATGCCAATTGCACACTCCCTCAAAACTTGAGAGACATCTGTGGCCTTGTGTCGTGTGACAAAACTGCACATTTTAGAGTGGCCTTTTACTGTCCCCAGCTCAAGGTACACCTGTCCAATGATTATGCTGTTTAATCAGCTTCTTGATATGTCAGGTGGATGGAGAAATGCTCCCTAACAGGTATGCAAACCGATTTGTGCACAATTTGAGAGAAATCAGCTTTTTGTGCATATGGAACATTTCTGGGATTTTCTTTTCTTCAGTTTAGGAAACAAGTGGAGGCTGGTGGGAGGAGATATAGGAGGACGGGCTCATTGTAATTGCTGGAATATAATTATGGAACAGCGTCAAAACATGTGGTTTCCATATGTTGGATGTGTTTGATACCATTCCATTAATTCTGTTCCAGCCATTACAATGAGCCCGTCCTCCTATAGCTCCTCCCACCAGATGCCACTGCATGAAACATGGGACCAACACATTACATGTTGAGTTTATATTTTTGTTAAGTATATAATCCACATACTGTAATAATTCACATTACCTGTTGTTGCAGGATTATTTTCCTGCTGTAACAAACTGGTACAAATTAAGATCCGACACTGTATGCAAGTCTTATGAACATCTTCTATTATCCAAGATATCCTCAACTTAGTGGAGGTACTATAGTTCACCTACAGGTAAATGCCAAAATAAAGGAAAAACCAATATAAAATGTCTTAATAGGGCGTTGGGACACCACCAGCCAGAAGAGATTCAATGCACCGTGGCATAGATTCTACAAGTGTCTGGAACTCTATTGGAGGGATACGACACCATTCTTCCACAAGAAATTACATAATTTGGTGTTTTGTTGATGGTGGTGGAAAACGCTGTCTCAGGGGCCACTCCAGATTCTCCCATAAGTATTGAATTGGATTGAGATGTGGTGACTGAGACGGCCGTGGCATATGGTTCACATCGTTTTCAAGCTCATCAGTTAAGTCAGGAACCACACCTGTGTGGAAGCACCTGCTTTCAATATAGTTTGTATCCCTCATCTACTTGAGTGTTTCCATTATTTTGGCAGTTACGTGTTAACATTTCTGCTCCTAACTGAACTATCTATCCTCTGTTAAAGAAATGCCATTGAAGACATCAAAGATAGAATAGAAGAGATACTTTGTTGTCCATTTTTCAATACTAGAACACACATAATACTAGAACACAGGACATCAAAGCTAGAGATGACACGGGTGCACTGGTCCATCATGTTAGGAACCATTACACTCATCTAGATTCATCCAAAATGATGAGCAAAAATTACTCACTATAATCTACCTTCATAAACTCTCTCCATCCAACCAATGGCTCTACCCATCTACAGGTTGTGTTTTAATGAAATCCCCCAACCAAAATGGAGACAATGATGCTAGCAAATATAAAGCCAGGGTAGGTTTTTCATGTTTTTCATCCCAAATAAAGAGCAACACATTGATTACAGTTAAAATACAGAGCAGGGTACATTTTCCTCTTGCATGCTGCAGCTCTTTATTGACATAGCTCACGTTTCATTACTGTGAGCTGGAAGAGGTTTTTAATTGGCTATAACTTGATACAGCCATCAGAAGAATGGCACCCTCTGCAAATAAAACCGTTAATTAAAGTCTACTGATCTCCCACACAGATCTTAATGGCAATTTAAACCTCAGGTTATGGTGGCCCAAGTGTAACCTTTTCACTCAGATGTAGGAATAATAACACATGGGGTAGGTCTCCTACACAGTGGAGTCTGTTGTGTAGAATAAATGCAGGAGCAGGGGTGATACAGGAAGTAACTTTGCCTCATTCTGGCCTGTCATTGGTCAGCAGGAGTGATACAGGAAGTAACCCTGCCTCATTCTTGCCTCAGGTGAACGATAAGGGACTTTCTATTGAGATCCAATTATTTTGTCATCGTAAGTGGCCTCCTGCACCCTATTCAATGTGCCCTCTAATCAGTATAGGGACAGAGTCATGTGCAGAAACACACAGGACTGGAGCAAACTCCCACACAGACAGACACACACACACACACACACACACACACACACACACACACACACACACACACACACACACACACACACACACACACACACACACACACACACACACACACACACACACACACACACACACACACACACACACACACACACACACACACACGTTGTATATACATTTCTGATGTTAAATTAAAAGCACACATTGTCTTGAGGAGCTGGGTAAGTGGTAGAAAGTAAAGCAGACAGGTGATGCAGGGTACTCACTATGAACCCAGGCTCCCCTTTTGTTCCACCTTCCCCCTGCTCTCCCTGCAGAAGAGCAAGAGAGAGAGAGAGAAAGAGAGGAATAAAGAGAGATCTTAGTGAGGCAACAAATAGACTTTTAATCAGGTCAAAGTACACAGAACAAGGTTTTTAAGTCAGGTAGAAAGAGGACATTCAGTATAATGTTCTTCTGAGGGTGAAAATATGTTTACCTTGGTGCCCTCAGGCCCTGGTTCCCCCAGTGGACCGTCTGCACCCCTCGGCCCCTATGACACAGAAACACAGCCGCTAAGCCCTCTATGTGTGTGTGTGTAAGTGTGTGTGTGTGTATCCCTGGGCCCCTATGACACACAAATAGCTTAGCCCTCTCTGTATGCATGGTTTACAAACCACTCAGCCATCACATCACACAACGGCACTCGTAAATACAAGCACACTCTCACACCCGCACACAGCAACACACCCACACACAGCAACACACCCACACACAGCAACATACCCACACACACTCTCACACCCGCACACAGCAACACACCCACACACGCACACACCCACACACAGCAACACACCCACCCACACTCTCACACCCGCACAAAGCAACACACCCACACACCCACACACAGCAACACACCCACACACGCCCACACAACCACGCACACCCACCCAAACCTACTGTACTTAGCAGTGTACAGTATGGGATATGGGCGTAACCAAATCATCTAGAGTGTCTCAATAAAATAATGGGGTGGAGGAGGCGAGAGCATGGGGAGCATCAAACACATAAGGGCATTGGTGTTAGGAGCAGCACATGGCAGCAGTCTACTGTGCAGGCCCTTTTTGTCTTCAAACACATCCGCATGGAATTCCAGAAAGACAGACAGACAGACAGTTGGACTCCATAATATCAACAACTTGGGAGTAATCAGCTTCTTCTTTGTCTGTGTCTATCTGGGGGTTACCTGCTGACCTTTGCAACCCACTCCTCTCTATCTCTCTCTCTCCATCCCTCTGCATCCCTCTCTCTGCCTTTAATACCTACACACAAAAAGGTAGACAGTCAGGCCACATTCAGTGGTGCGTTTTTGGAGGAAACACAAGCAACTGACTGATCATCCGTCTGAGTGTGTGCTCTACTGGACTACTCTGTCTTCCTGTAGTGGACGCTACATTTACTGTACCTTGGTTCAGGGCAGGCCAAGGATCCAGCGGGGAAATAAGTCAAACAGTAAAAAGAAGTGTTTACTTACTCATAAAACTATTCAACACAGACATTTGAGTGAGTGGATGTACTGTATGGGGCTCCGCCTCACACGGCTGGATGTCCAGCTGGCTGTCAAGGCCAAGCAAAACGAGAGCAGAGCCACCAATTGTCAGTCCAAATGAAACGAGTAGAGCTAAAACAAATCTCATTTGCTGAATCGGAAATTGTAACTTTCTTTCACTTGATCCTAAAACTGTACAGTTGGGTGAATGGCTCATTCAGGGTTGTTAACAGGCACTAACTTTACCCTACTACAAACACTTGGCTCAGTCAGTTCTATGGATTAGAACAGTAGCCAAACACACTTATAATTTATACTAAATCCAATTAAAATTCAATCTCTGCTTTGATTGGTCAATTGAGTGAGCCAAGTGACAAATGAACACATTGTGAGGTCAATGAGGACAACTGAAAGACACATAGACAGGTGAAGAGTTAAAGATTATGCGTCATGGGGAACTATTGTCTCCTAGCTTCTGTCTGCAGGTCATAGTTTATACTGTAGTACTACTGAAGTTAGTTCATACACACCGAGCATACCAAACATTAGGAACAACCCCGTGCCCCTTTGCCCTCAGAGCAGCCTCAATTCATCAGGGCATGGACTCTACAAGGTGTCGAAAGCATTCCACAGGGATGCTGGCCCATGTTGACTCCAATGCTTCCCACAGTTGTGTAAAGTTGGCTGGATGTCCTTTGGGTGGTGGACCATTCTTGATACACATGGGAAACTGCTGAGCATGACAAATCCAGCAGCATTGTAGTTCTTAACACAGTCAAACCGGTGCACCTGGCACTTATTATCATACCCCGTTCAAAGGCACTTAAATCTTTTGTCATCACCCTCTGAATGACACACATACACACTCCATGTCTCAATTGTCTCAAGGTTAAAAATCCTTCTTTGACCTGTTTCCTCTCCTTCATCTACACTGATTGAAGTGGATTTAAACAAGTGACATCAATAAGGGATCATAGCTTTCACCTGGATTTCATGGAAAGAGTAAGTGTTCTTAATGTTATGTACACTCAGTGTATAGTTACTACTGGGACATATATTATTTTATCTGGATGTAATATCTCATATAGTAATGTAATATCTCATATAGTAATGTAGTATCTCATATAGTTAAGTCATAGAAAAAAAATCTCATATAGTTATATAATATCTCATATATTTATATAATATATCATATATTTATGCAATATCTCATATAGTAATGTAATATCTCATATAGTAATGTAGTATCTCATATAGTTAAGTCACAAAAAAAATCTCATATAGTTATATAATATCTCATATATTTATATAATATATCATATATTTATGCAATATCTCATATAGTAATGTAATATCTCATATAGTAACGTAGTATCTCATATAGTTAAGTCATAAAAAAAAAAATCTCATATAGTTATATAATATCTCATATATTTATATAATATATAATATATTTATGAATTATCTCATATAGTCATGTAATATCTGATATATTTATGTAATCGCTTATATAGTGATGTAATATCATTAAAGCCGCAGACTTAATGAATCTGTAAATGATTAGATATCAGAGAGAGAGAGAGATAAAAGGGGAGAACGCAACCTTTTCTTTTCTCCTACTGTACATTGTGACATCATGAATCTAGGCCTAGTTCAAGTACGCCACATTTTATCATCCAGACCTGATTTCTTTATCGCTCAGACGGTTAAACCAAAAGAGAAGGTCATAATAAGGTCAGGATAACAACTATTGGATTGGCCCTGTGGAGGCGTAGACTGGCAGCAAGCTGAGCTGTTTCACTTTGCTGCTGTTAAGTACTTTAGCCTGTTGGACACGAGAGATAAACATCCCAGCAGCACGTCATGCATGTTTATATCAGAACAGCTGTTCCAAAATACCAGCGTGTAATCAAATCCCTGCCGACACAACACTTTCATTAAATGTATTGTTACTGAACAATGCTGTTCTGGTTATAGAAGTGTTGTCATTCAGTGGACAGATCACATACAGTGCCTTCGGAAAGTATTCAGACCCCTTGACTTTTTCAACATTTTGATACATTACAGCCGTATTCTAAAATGGATTAATAAAACAAATGTCTTCAACAATCTACACACAATACACCATAATGACAAAGTGAAAACAGGTTTCAATAAGTATTCAGACCCTTTGCTATGAGACTCGAAATTTAGCTCAGGTGCATCCTGTTTCCATTAATAATCCATGAGACGTTTCTACAACTTGATTGGAGTCCACCTGTGGTAAATTCAATTGATTGGACATAATTTGGAAAGGCACACACCTGTCTATATAAGGTCCAACAGTGAACAGTGCATGTCAGAGCAAAAACCAAGCCATGAAGTCGAAGGAATTGTCTGTAGAGCTCCGAGACAGGATTGTGTCGAGGCACAGATCTGGGGAAGGGTACCAAAACATTTCTGCAGCATTGAATGTCCTCAAGAACATAGTAACCTCCTTCATTCTTAAATGGATGAAGTTTGGAACCACCAAGACTCTTCCTAGAGCTGGCCGCCCGGCTAAACTGAGCAATTTGGGGAGAAGGGCCTTGGTCAGGGAAGTGACCAAGAACCCGATGGTCACTCTGAGGGAGTTCAAGAGTTCCTCTGTGGAGATAGGAGAAGGACAACCATCTCCAGAAGGACATCTGGTCTGATGAAACCAAGATTGAACTCTTTGGCCTGAATGCCAAGTGTCACGTCTGGGGGAAATCTGGCACCATCCCTAAAGTGAAGCATGGTGGTGGCAGCATCATGCTGTGGGGATGTTTTTCATGGGCAGGGACTGGGAGACTAGTCAGGATCGAGGCAAAGATGAACGGAGCAAAGTACAGAGAGAACCTTGATGAAAACCTGCTGGGATGATGGTTCACCTTCCAACAGGACAACGACCCTAAGCACACAGCCAATACAACACAGGAGTGGCTTCGGGACAAATCTCTGAATGTACTTGAGTGGCCCAGCCAGAGCCCAGACTTGAACCCGATCGAACATCTTTGAATGGACCTGAAAATAGCTGTGCAACGACTCTCCCCATCCAACCTGACAGAGCTTGAGAGGATCTGCAGAGAAGAATGGGAGAAACTGCCAAAATACAGGTGTGCCAAGTTTGAAGCGTCATACCCAAGAAGACTCAAGGCTGTAATCACTGCCAAAGATGCTTCAGCAAAGTACAGAGTAAAGGGTCTGAATACCAATGTAAATGCAATATTTTAGTTGTTAATTTTTTGTAAATTTGCAAAAATGTCTTCACTTGTTTTTGCTTTGTCATTATGGGGTATTGTGTGTAGATTGATGAGGGAACAAACAATTTAATCAATTTTAGAATAAGGCTATAAAGTAACAAAATGTGGAAAAGGTCAATGGGTCTGAATACTTTCCGAAGGATCTGTATGTCTATATTTTCCAAAACAGGAAAAGCAATTAAGTGTAGATATTAGTAACCACCGAATATCCAAATATGTGTGATTGTAAAGTGTTGCTATGTGTTTTCAGTGTTTGTGTGAAGCAAAGGACAGTAATGCACTGTTTGTGTAGTGTGGCTAGATGGTAGCTGTACTGTTTGTGTAATGTGGCGAGATGGTAGCTGTACTGTTTGTGTAATGTACTGTTTGTGTAGTGTGGCTGATGGTACTGTTTTTGTGTGTGTGGCTAGATGGTACTGTTGTTTGTGTAATGTACTGTTTGTGCGAGATGGTAGCTGTACTGTTTGTGTAATGTACTGTTTGTGTAGTGTGGCTAGATGGTAGCTGTACTGTTTGTGTAATGTACTGTTTGTGTAGTGTGGCTAGATGGTAGCTGTACTGTTTGTGTAATGTACTGTTTGTGTAGTGTGGCTAGATGGTAGCTGTACTGTTTGTGTAGTGTGGCTAGATGGTAGCTGTACTGTTTGTGTAATGTACTGTTTGTGTAGTGTGGCTAGATGGTAGCTGTATTGTTTGTGTAATGTACTGTTTGTGTAGTGTGGCTCGATGGTAGCTGTACTGTTTGTGTCGTGTGGCTAGATGGTAGCTGTACTGTTTGTGTAATGTACTGTTTGTTTAGTGTGGCTAGATGGTAGCTGTACTGTTTGTTTAATGAACTGTTTGTGTAGTGTGGCTAGATGGTAGCTGTACTGTTTGTGTAATGTACTGTTTGTGTAGTGTGGCTAGATGGTAGCTGTACTGTTTGTTTAGTGTGGCTAGATGGTAGCTGTACTGTTTGTGTAGTGTGGCTAGATGGTAGCTGTACTGTTTGTGTAATGTACTGTTTGTGTAGTATGGCTAGATGGTAGCTGTACTGTTTGTGTAGTGTGGCTAGATGGTAGCTGTATTGTTTGTGTAATATACTGTTTGTGTAGTGTGGCTAGATGGTAGCTGTACTGTTTGTGTAATGTACTGTTTGTGTAGTGTGGCTACTGTTTGTGTCGTGTGGCTATGGTAGCTGTACTGTTTGTGTAATGTACTGTTTGTGTAGTGTGGCTAGATGGTAGCTGTACTGTTTGTGTAATGTGTTTGTGTAGTGTGGCTAGATGGTAGCTGTACTGTTTGTTTAGTAATGTAGCTGTTTTTGTGTAGTGTGGCTAGATGGTAGCTGTACTGTTTGTGTAATGTACTGTTTGTGTAGTGTGGCTAGATGGTAGCTGTACTGTTTGTGTAGTGTGGCTAGATGGTAGCTGTACTGTTTGTGTAATGTACTGTTTGTGTAGTGTGGCTAGATGGTAGCTGTACTGTTTGTGTAATGTACTGTTTGTGTAGTATGGCTAGATGGTAGCTGTACTGTTTGTGTAATGTACTGTTTGTGTAGTGTGGCTAGATGGTAGCTGTACTGTTTGTTTAGTGTGGCTAGATGGTAGCTGTACTGTTTGTGTAGTGTGGCTAGATGGTAGCTGTACTGTTTGTTTAGTGTGGCTAGATGGTAGCTGTACTGTTTGTTTAGTGTGGCTAGATGGTAGCTGTACTGTTTGTGTAGTGTTGCTAGATGGTAGCTGTACTGTTTGTTTAGTGTGGCTAGATGGTAGCTGTACTGTTTGTGTAGTGTGGCTAGATGGTAGCTGTACTGTTTGTGTAATGTACTGTTTGTGTAGTGTGGCTAGATGGTAGCTGTACTGTTTGTGTAGTGTGGCTAGATGGTAGCTGTACTGTTTGTGTAATGTACTGTTTGTTTAGTGTGGCTAGATGGTAGCTGTACTTTTTGTGTAATGTACTGTTTGTTTAGTGTGGCTAGATGGTAGCTGTACTGTTTGTGTAATGTACTGTTTGTTTAGTGTGGCTAGATGGTAGCTGTACTTTTTGTGTAATGTACTGTTTGTGTAGTGTGGCTAGATGGTAGCTGTACTGTTTGTGTAATGTACTGTTAGTGTAGTGTGGCTAGATGGTAGCTGTACTGTTTGTGTAATGTACTGTTTGTGTAATGTACTGTTTGTGTAATGTACTGTTTGTGTAATATACTGTTTGTTTAGTGTGGCTAGATGGTAGCTGTACTGTTTGTGTGATGTACTGTTTGTTTAGTGTGGCTAGATGGTAGCTGTACTGTTTGTGTAGTGTGGCTAGAAGTGTCTTGTAAGCCCATGTGGGCTGGACACCGTTAGGTATATGACACTTAAATAAACAACATCAATCATATAATGTAACCGTTACGTGGGCAGTGACTTTAAGTTCCGGAATTCATAATAATGGCCAGAACAGAGCAAATGCAATGGCATCAAACACCCGGAAACCACGTGTTTGATGTATTTGATACCATTCCACCTCCTGTGGTCTGTACTACTCTGTGGGTAGGGATTTATTTATCTCCATTGTGGATTCCTACATTTACTGTGAATCCTTTCACAAAGTGTTAGATGGTTCAGACTACTGTGCAGAGGATGTGATGTGGGTGGGCACTCTGCGTCGGTGACTAGGTGGTAGAGTAAGCGCCTCTGCCCGTCTGTGGTGCCAATGTGGGTTGGCACCCCAGTGCCAGCCAGGTGGGTGGTGCCAGGAGCCAGTCCAGTCGGTGCCATGGCCAGTCAGTTGCAGAGTTCCACCCAGATGTGTGTCTTTGTCAACGGACAGAGAAAAGTAAAGGAGAAATGCTAAGGAGAGACGCAGAGTGCCCAGTCACCACACAGCTCTCTTGTGGATACTAATGCTGATAGATGGGATCTCTCATGCAGTCACCACACAGCTCTCTTGTGGATACTAATGCTGATAGATGGGATCTCTCATGCAGTCACCACACAGCTCTCTTGTGGATACTACTGCTGATAGATGGGATCTCTCATGCAGTCACCACACAGCTCTCTTGTGGATACTAATGCTGCTGATGGGAGATCACCACACAGGGATACTAATGCTCATGCAGTCACCACACAGCTCTCTTGTGGATACGACTGCTGATAGATGGGATCTCTCATGCAGTCACCACACAGCTCTCTGGTGGATACTACTGCTGATAGATGGGATCTCTCATGCAGTCACCACACAGCTCTCTGGTGCACACTACTGCTGATAGACTGGGTCTCTCATGCAGTCTCACACAACAGACTATAAGATTCCAATAGTGTTCAAAGCTTAGATCATGTTAAATACATTACTTCCCATAGTTGCTATGTAAGGTACTGTATCAATGTACTGTAGTCCTCTGTAGCTCAGTTGCTAGAGCATGGCGTTTGCAACGCTAAGATAGTGGGTTCAATTCCCGGGACTACCCATAAGGAAAAGCATAGGCAAAATGGTTTATTATTGTGTCAGTGTCATACTCCTCTCGGCCACCAGGTGTCTCATGAGCTTCAACATTAGGCCTGAGCTCGATAATCTCTGATTCACTTCTTTGTGATAAACAATCAGCAGCATCGAATAATGCAACACACTCTGTTAATCACCCTAACCTGGAGATTAAATGTGCAATGACAAATACATATGAAATGTTAGACTGGTGTTTGAGGAAGGAAAATCAGGGTTAGGTGCATGATTAAATCAGGGTTAGGTGCATGATCACATCAGGGTTAGGTTGCATGATTAAACCAGGGCTAGGTGCATGATTAAATCAGGGTTAGGTGCATGATCACATCAGGGTTAGGTGCATGATTAAATCAGGGTTAGGTTACATGATTAAATCAGGGTTAGGTTACATGATGAAAACAGGGTTAGGTTAGATGATGAAAACAGGGTTAGGTTTGCATGATTAAATCAAGGCTCCTGTTGTCCATTATAGCTCACATTGTTACTGATGAGACATGTAGAACAGAACAGAGGAGTGGAGGAGGGAGGTAAAAATAGTTATCTTACCCTTCTGCCCTTTGGCCCCGGGACCCCTGGTATGCCCCTCTGCCCCTGAGGACCCTGGGAGAGAGAGGGAGAGAGAGGGAGAGAGAGAGAGAGAGGAGGGAGGGAGGGAGAGGAGGGAGGGGGGATTGTTATTGATGTGTTTGAGAGAGTTCATGACCGTTCAATTCAGTTGCAGTGTCACAGTTCACAAATGCTAGATGTGGAACAGGAGGGATGCAACCCAATCACTTACACAGTAAGTCACACTGTTTCTGTTTGAAATAGAGCAGACAATCATCTACATTCCACCTATTGATCAGATGTTTTCTAGTGTGATCACCCAGCTGTAGTGTAGATGTACAGTAGAAGCTACAATGGATGCTATTAAGTGAGAGCGTTTACACTGACTAAATGAGGCTAAATGAGCATTGTCTATCTACTGTATATAAAATGTCTCAACCCTATCCGGTCACCTACAGACAGTCAAAATGAGTCAGAGTAAAGAAGCTGTTATACAGTATTGCATAATAATCAGTCAGTCTATTGAAGTACTGTGCTTATGGAAGGCCAGACTTTAATGTGAGAAACAGGCAAAATTATATCAAGTTTCCCAGTTAAATGGTACGTATTTATAATAGTACAAGATCATTTACAACAAATCTTCAGACTGTCACGAATATTACCGAAGGTGGCTCCCCTTCTTGTTCGGGTGGCGCACGGCGGTCGTCGTCACCGGTCTACTAGCTGCCACCGATCCTTTGTTCCGTGTTCGTTTGCTTTTCTCTAATTGGTTTCACTTGTTCATTGTTTGGTTGTTAGGGTGGTGTTATTTAAGTTCTTTTAGGCTGCTTCTGTTTGTGCGGGCTTGTTCTTCTGTATTTGTGAGAGGTGTTAGTGTTTTGTTGGGTTTTCTCGCTGTCCTGGTATTTTACCTAAGGGTACTATTTGTTTTAATAGTTACGCCTGTGTTGGGTAAATACTATTTTGTTCTTTTGATTTTGGACATTAAAGCGTGTTTTTTCCCGCATCCTTTGCTCTCTGCGCCTGACTCCAGACCCATTCACTCATTGAGCGTTACAGAAGCCCGCACCAACCTTATGGAGTCAGCAGGAGCAGCGACCACCCCTCTCCCCACGATGGAGGAGAGAGTCCTTCATCACATGTCCATCCTTCATCGCATCAGATCAGCGATGGATCAAATGATGGAGAGGATGGACCGTTGGGAGAGGAGTGGTCTCCCTACTACCCCACCTACCCTCCCACCAGCAACTCTACCATCTCCTCCAGTGGGATCCCGTGCCAGCGCTCTGCGCATTACACCTCCGAGGGAGTACGATGGAGTGGCGGCGGGGTGCCAGGGATTTCGGCTACAACTAGAGCTCTACCTGGCCACCGTTCGGCCGGCTCCCTCGGACGAGGAGAGCGTGAGTGTCCTCGTCTCTTGCCTGACGGGTAGAGCCCTGGAGTGGGTCAATGCTGTCTGGAACGGGCCCGACTCAGCGAGGGGCGACTACCCGGAGTTCACCCGCCGTTTCCTGGCCGTGTTCGATCACCCTCCGGAGGGCCGAGCGGCGGGTGAGAGGTTGTTCCATCTCCGGCAGGGGACGAGGAGCACGCAGGACTTCGCGCTGGATTTCCGGACCTTGGCCGCTGGTGCAGGGTGGAATGACAGGGCCCTGATAGACCATTACAGGTGTAGCCTGAGAGAGAGGTCGTCCGCAGGGAGCTGGCTAGTCGGGACACTACGCTCAGCCTGGATGAACTGATAGACCTGTCGATCCGGTTAGACTATCTGCTAGCTGCTCGCGGAAAGGGTCCTGTTAGTTCCACCTCCTGAGCCTCCCGCTCCTATCCCGATGGAGCTAGGAGGGGCCGCATCTAGGAACATCGGCGGAGGAGGCTCCTCCTGTACCAGTTGTGGTTGGAGAGGGCACACTTCAGGTCGGTGCTGGAGGAGTTCATCTGGGAGTCGAGAGGGCAGGCAGAACACTCCTCGGTTACCCCAGGAGAGTCAGCACCACACTCTCCCAGAGTTTCCTGTTGGTCACATGTTTTTATTAATTTGTTTCCTTAAATTTGTTCCCTCTCTCCAGCATAAGGCGCTAGTCGATTCAGGTGCAGCTGGGAACTTTATAGATCGCGGACTCGCTCAGAGGTTGAGGATTCCGTTAGTTAAGGTAGAACCCCCTTTCCCTGAGCACTCTTTAGATAGTCGACCATTAGGGTCAGGGCTGGTCAGGGAAGCCACAATTCATTTGGAGATGATTATTAAAAGGGGGAATCATAAGGAGCGGATTTGTCTGTTCCTTATCGATTCACCTGCGTTTCCGGTGGTGCTGGGGATTCGTGATGTTCGTGATCAATTGATTCTATGGGCTCATAGTCTACCCTCGTCGGGTCACACGGGTATTTCAAGGACAGTGCGAGGTCTTAGGGGGAAGTACTGGTGGCCCACCTTGGTGAGGGATTTGCGATTCTATGTCTCCTCCTGTTCGGTGTGCGCCCAGAGTAAGACTCCTGGGCACCTGCCACGAGGAAAGTTACAACCCCTCCCTGTTCCACAACGGCCGTGGACACATCTATCGGTGGATTTTCTTACTGACCTTCCCCCCTCTCAGGGAAACACGACGATCCTGGTTGTTGTGGATCGGTTCTCTAATTCCTGCCATCTTATCCCGTTGCCCGGTCTTCCTACGGCCCTACAGACTGCGGAGGCTCTGTTCACCCATGTTTTCCGGCACTACGGGGTGCCCGAGGATATTGTTTCTGAGCGGGGTCCCCAGTTTGCCTCCCGAGTGTGGAGGGCATTTATGGAACGTCTGGGGGTCTCGGTCAGCCTGACCTCAGGGTACCACCCGGAGAGTAATGGGCAAGTGGAGAGAGTGAACCAGGAAGTGGGTAGGTTTCTGCGGTCGTATTGCCAGGATCGGCCAGGGGAGTGGGCGAGATACATCCCCTGGGCTGAAATGGCCCAGAATTCACTAAGCCACTCCTCTACCAACATGTCACCGTTTCAGTGCGTGTTGGGGTACCAGCCGGTCCTGGCACCGTGGCATCAGAGCCAGACTGAGGCTCCTGCGGTGGAGGAGTGGGTGCAGCGCTCTAAGGAGACCTGGAGGGCCGTCCAGGAATCCCTTCAACAGGCGAGTGGACGGCAGAAGAAGAGTGCTGACCGTCACCGCAGTGAGGACCCCGTGTTTGTACCAGGGGACAGGGTAAGGCTCTCTACCCGAAACCTGCCCCTCCGCTTGCCCTGCCGGAAGCTGGGTCCGCAGTGTGTAGGGCCATTTAAAGTCCTGAGGAGAATAAACGAGGTTTGTTATCGATTATTACTTCCTTCATATTATCGCATTAACCCCTCGTTTCATGTGTCTCTCCTCAGGCCGGTGGTAGCTGGTCCCATGCAGGAAGGTGAAGTTCCGGAGGTCCCTCCGCCCCCTCTGGACATTGAGGGGTCCCCGGGATACACGATACGAGCTATTCTGGACTCAAGACGCCGGGTGAGGGGCCTGCAGTACCTCATTGACTGGCAGGGGTACGGTCCGGAGGAGAGGTGTTGGGTCCCTGTGGGGGATATTCTGGATCCATCTATGTTGAGAGAGTTCCATCGCCTCCATCCGGATCGCCCTGCGCCTCTGCCCTTTGTTCAGTGTTCGTTTGGTTTTGTCTAATTGGTTTCACCTGTTCATTGTTTGGTTGTTAGGGTGGTGTTATTTAGGTTAGGGTGGTGTTCGTTTAGCCCGCTTCTGTTTGTGCGAGCTTGTTCTTCTGTATTTGTGAGGTGTTAGTGTTTTGTTGGGTTTTCACGCTGTCCTGGTATTTTACCTAAGGGTACTATTATAATAGTTACGCCTGTGTTGGGTAAGTACTATTTTGTTCTTTTGCTTTTGGACGTTAAAGTGTGTTTTTTCCCACATCCTTTGCGCTCTGTGCTTGACACCCATTCACTCATTGAGCGTTACAGACTCCACACCCATTCACTCATTGAGCGTTGCAGACTCCACACCCATTCACTCATTCAGCAGACTCCACACCCATTCACTCATTTCACTCATTGAGACAGACTCCACACCCATTCACTCATTGTTACAGACTCCACACCCATTCACTCATTGAGCGTTACAGACTCCACACCCATTCACTCATTGAGCGTTGCAGACTCCACACCCATTCACTCATTGAGCGTTACAGACTCCACACCCATTCACTCATTGAGCGTTACAGACTCCACACCCATTCACTCATTCAGCGTTACAGACTCCACACCCATTCACTCATTGAGCGTTACAGACTCCACACCCATTCACTCATTGAGCGTTACAGACTCCACACCCATTCACTCATTCAGCGTTACAGACTCCACACCCATTCACTCATTCAGCGTTACAGACTCCACACCCATTCACTCATTGAGAGACTCCACACCCATTCACTCATTGCAGACTCCACACCCATTCACTCATTGAGCGTTACAGACTCCACACCCATTCACTCATTCACTCAGCGTTACAGACTCCACACCCATTCACTCATTGAGCTTGCAGACTCCACACCCATTCACTCATTGAGCGTTGCAGACTCCACACCCATTCACTCATTCAGCGTTACAGACTCCACACCCATTCACTCATTGAGCGTTACAGACTCCACACCCATTCACTCATTGAGCGTTACAGACTCCACACCCATTCACTCATTGAGCGTTACAGACTCCACACCCATTCACTCATTGAGCGTTACAGACTCCACACCCATTCACTCATTGAGCGTTGCAGACTCCACACCCATTCACTCATTGAGACTCCACACCCATTCACTCATTCAGCGTTACAGACTCCACACCCATTCACTCATTCAGCTTACAGACTCCACACCCATTCACTCATTCAGCGTTACAGACTCCACACCCATTCACTCATTCAGCGTTGCAGACTCCACACCCATTCACTCATTCAGCATCCACACCCATTCACTCATTCAGCATTACACACCCATTCACTCATTCAGCACACCCACACCCATTCACTCATTGAGCGTTGCACTCCACACCCATTCACTCATTGAGCGTTGCAGACTCCACACCCATTCACTCATTCAGCATTACAGACTCCACACCCATTCACTCATTCAGCGTTACACTCCACACCCATTCACTCATTCAGCATTACAGACTCCACACCCATTCACTCATTGAGAGTTACAGACTCCACACCCATTCACTCATTGAGCGTTGCAGACTCCACACCCATTCACTCATTCAGACTCCACACCCATTCACATTGAGCGTTACAGACTCCACACCCATTCACTCATTCAGCGTTCCACAGACTCCACACCCATTCACTCATTGAGCGTTACAGACTCCACACCCATTCACTCATTGAGCGTTACAGACTCCACACCCATTCACTCATTGAGCGTTACAGACTCCACACCCATTCACTCATTGAGCGTTTCACAGACTCCACACCCATTCACTCATTGAGCGTTACAGACTCCACACCCATTCACTCATTGAGCGTTCACAGACTCCACACCCATTCACTCATTGAGCGTTACAGACTCCACACCCATTCACTCATTGAGCGTTACAGACTCCACACCCATTCACTCATTGAGCGTTACAGACTCCACACCCATTCACTCATTGAGACTCCACACCCATTCACTCATTCAGTTGCAGACTCCACACCCATTCACTCATTGAGCGTTACAGACTCCAATCTTCACTCATTCAGCGTTACAGACTCCACACCCATTCACTCATTCACTCATTCAGCGTTACAGACTCCACACCCATTCACTCATTCAGAGTTGCAGACTCCACACCCATTCACTCATTGAGCGTTACAGACTCCACACCCATTCACTCATTCAGCGTTACAGACTCCACACCCATTCACTCATTGAGCGTTACAGACTCCACACCCATTCACTCATTCAGCGTTACACTTCACTCATTGAGCACCTCATTCACTCATTCAGCGTTACACTTCCACACCCATTCACTCATTCAGTGTTACAGACTCCACATTCACCATTCAGCTTACATTTCACTCATTGAGCGTTGCAGACTCCACACCCATTCACTCATTCAGCGTTACAGACTCCACACCCATTCACTCATTCAGCAGACTCCACACCCATTCACACTCCTCCACACCCATTCACTCATTCAGCGTTACACTCCACACCCATTCACTCATTCAGCGTTACACTCCACACCCATTCACTCATTCAGCGTTACAGACTCCACACCCATTCACTTGAGCGTTACAGACTCATTGAGACTCCACACCCATTCACTCATTGTTGCAGACTCCACACCCATTCACTCATTCAGCGTTACAGACTCCACACCCATTCACTCATTGAGCGTTACAGACTCCACCCCATTCACTCATTGAGCGTTACAGACTCCACACCCATTCACTCATTCAGCGTTACAGACTCCACACCCATTCACTCATTCAGCGTTTGAGCGTTACACCCATTCACTCATTCCACTCCACCCATTCACTCATTCAGCGTTACACCCATTCACTCATTCACTCCACACCCATTCACTCATTGAGCGTTGCAGACTCCACACCCATTCACTCATTCAGCGTTGCAGACTCCACACCCATTCACTCATTCAGCGTTACACTCCACACCCATTCACTCATTCAGCGTTGCAGACTCCACACCCATTCACTCATTCAGCAGACTCCACACCCATTCACTCATTCAGCGTTACAGACTCCACACCCATTCACTCATTCCAGACTCCACACCCATTCACTCATTCAGCGTTACAGACTCATTCACTCATTGCGTTACAGACTCCACACCCATTCACTCATTGAGCGTTGCAGACTCCACACCCATTCACTCATTCAGCGTTACAGACTCCACACCCATTCACTCATTCAGCGTTACAGAATCCACACCCATTCACTCATTGAGACGTTACAGACTCCACACCCATTCACTCATTCAGCGTTACAGACTCCATACCCATTCACTCATTCAGCGTTACAGAATCCACACCCATTCACTCATTGAGCGTTACAGACTCCACACCCATTCACTCATTCAGCGTTACAGACTCATTGAGCACATCCCATTCACTCATTGAGCGTTACAGACTCCACACCCATTCACTCATTGAGCGTTGACTCCACACCCATTCACTCATTCAGACTCCACACCCATTCACTCATTGAGCGTTCCACAGACTCCACACCCATTCACTCATTGAGCGTTACAGACTCCACACCCATTCACTCATTGAGCGTTACAGACTCCACACCCATTCACTCATTCAGACGTTACAGACTCCACACCCATTCACTCATTCAGCGTTACAGACTCCACACCCATTCACTCATTGAGCGTTACAGACTCCACACCCATTCACTCATTCAGCGTTACAGAATCCACACCCATTCACTCATTGAGCGTTACAGACTCCACACCCATTCACTCATTCAGCGTTACAGACTCCACACCCATTCACTCATTCAGCGTTACGACTCCACACCCATTCACTCATTGAGCACACCCATTCACTCATTGAGCGTTACAGACTCCACACCCATTCATTCTCATTCACTCATTGCGTTACGGAATCCACACCCATTCACTCATTGAGTTACGTCCACACCCATTCACAGACTCCACACCCATTCACTCATTCAGCGTTACAGACTCCAAACCCATTCACTCATTCAGCGTTGCAGACTCCACACCCATTCACTCATTGAGCGTTACAGACTCCACACCCATTCACTCATTGAGCAGACTTTCACAGACTCCACACCCATTCACTCATTGAGCGTTACAGACTCCACACCCATTCACTCATTCAGCGTTACAGACTCCACACCCATTCACTCATTCAGCGTTACAGACTCCACACCCATTCACTCATTCAGCGTTACAGACTCCACACCCATTCACTCATTCAGCAGAATTTCACAGACTCCACACCCATTCACTCATTCAGCGTTACAGACTCCACACCCATTCACTCATTCAGCGTTACAGACTACATTTAAGTATTTATATTAATCCCGCAATTAAAGTGTTTACGATAACTAGACAAGACATAAAATAAGGGAGTCAATGTATTTAATCTGTTCAATCTGTTAAATTCATAATGTTTATGTGTCACAAGCCCTACTGATGACGAGGAACGTTATCTCCTCTCCAACCACAAGTGCCCTCAATGAGAGAGAGGGAGAGTGCTTCCCTCTGGCCCAAGGAGAGAGAGAGAGAGAGACACGGCTGCAGCTTGAGCCCCAACCTCTTCAACGCACAGTACCAGTCAAAAGTTTGGACACACCTACTCATTCAAGGGATTTTCTTTATTTTTTACTATTTTCTACATTGCAGAATAATAGTGAAGACATCAAAACTATGAAATAACACATATGGAATCATGTAGTAACCAAAAAACTGTTAAACAAATCAAAATATATACAGACATACAGAATATGTACAGACTCGGTGAGCATAGCCTTGCCATTGAGAGAGGCTGCCGTAGGCAGACCTGGCTCTCAAGAGAAGACAGGCTATGTGCACACTGCCCACAGAATGAGGTGAACACTGAGCTGCACTTCCTAACCTCCTGCCCAATGTATGACCATATTAGAGACACATATTTCCCTCAGATTACACAGACCCACAAAGATTTCGAAAACAAATCCAATTTTGATAAACTCCCATATCTATTGGGTGAAATACCACAGTGTGCCACCACAGCAGCAAGATTTGTGACCTGCTGCCACAAGAAAAGGGCAACCAGTGAAGAACAAACACCGTTGTAAATACAACCTATATTTATGTTCATTTATTTTCCCTTTTGTACTTTATTTATTTGCACATCGTTGTAACATTGTACATAGCCATAATATGACATTTGAAATGTCTGTATTCCTTTGAAAATGTTTACTCTACATTTTTTATTGTTTATTTCACTTTTGTTTATGATCTATTTCACTTGCTTTGGCAATGTAAAGATATGTTTCCCATGCCACTAAAGCCCTTTGAATCGAATTGAGAGAGTGAGAGAGAGCGAGAGAGAGAGGGGGACAGAGAGAGAGCGAGAGAGAGAGCGAGAGAGAGGGACAGAGAGAGAGAGAGGGAGATAGAGAGCGAGAGAGAGAGGGGGACAGAGAGAGAGCGAGAGAGAGAGAGAGAGAGAGAGGGGGACAGAGAGAGAGGGAGAGAGAGAGAGAGAGAGAGGGACAGAGAAAGAGCGAGAGAGAGAGAGAGAGGGACAGAGAGAGAGCGAGAGAGAGAGAGAGAGGGACAGAGAGAGAGGGAGATAGAGAGCGAGAGAGAGGGACAGAGAAAGAGTGAGAGAGAGCGAGAGAGAGGGACAGAGAGAGAGAGGGAGAAAATGCTATCCTAACATTATATGAGTGGGATAGAACGTCAGACATATTTCACAACAAAGTTTCATTGCTGAAGACTTACAAATGGGCCTTGCAGACCTACATCGCCGGGTCCGCCTGGAAGGCCTGGATACCCCTTGGACCAAAACAGAAACCAGAAGAAAGGACAAACAATTAGTGAGGAAAGTAAAGTACATTTTGCAAAGTAAAGTAAGCTGTTAATTGTAGGAGACTTGGGCAATTTCCTTGTCTGGGCATGTAACCATTAATGTGACTGTTGATTAATTGATTGGTTGATTGAGAAGAGTCTCTCCTTCAGTGTACTGAGCTCGAACTAATGCCAGAGAACAAGAGAGAGGAACACAGCCAAGGTTTCTGGTTAGTACAGGGAGCAGTGTGTGTATGCAACTCTCCCTCTGTATAGCCAATCTATGCTAACGGTTAACTAAAATAAAATCATTCAACTGAAACTCCATCCCTGTTATGCAATCATTCCAAAATAAAACTATATTTTACAAGGACCCTGACATCAACACTGAATTATTCCTGAAGCCCTTGACTTTGTGGTTTTGCTTGTCTGCAGTGTGGCTGTTACAGGACAGGAAGGTTTGGACAGGGCCACCATCATTCATCCCACTGACTGGTTGCAGCCTGCCAGCCAACCATCCAGTCAGCCAACCAGCCAGCCAGCCAACCTGTCAGCCAGACAGCCAGCAAGTCAACCAGTTAGACAGCCAGCCAGCGAGGCAGCCAAGGATACAGGCAGCCAGCCAGCCATCCAGCCAGCCAGCCAGCCAAGGAGACAAGCAGCCAGTCAGCAGCCAGACGATCAGCCAGGGAGCCAGCCAGCCAGAAGCTCAGGGCTGGTGACCAAAGACACAAACCTGGAGCTGTCTGTCCACAGGCCCTAAGCCAGCAAGGAACATCAACCAGTCTCTCTCTGTCTCCAGACACTCCACAGAACACTGCAGTGCTCACAAAGCTCTGCTACACTAGAATGCTCACAGACACAGGCAGGGCTTAACCACAGGGAGAGAGAGCGAAGGACAGACACACAGAGAGAGACACAGGTCAAGGCTATAAAAGAGCATTCACAGACAGAGAGAGACAGGTCACAGGTACAGAAGAACATTCACAGACAGACACAGAGAGAGGCCAAGACTACAGAAGAACATTCACAGACAGACACACAGAGAGAGGGACACAGGCCAAGACTACAGAAGAACATTCACAGACAGACACAGAGAGAGAGGGACACAGGCCAAGAATACAGAAGAACATTCACAGACAGACACAGAGAGAGAGGGACACAGGTCAAGACTACAGAAGAACATTCACAGACAGACACACAGAGAGAGGGACACAGGCCAAGACTACAGAAGAACATTCACAGACAGACACAGAGAGAGAGGGACACAGGTCAAGACTACAGAAGAACATTCACAGACAGACACACAGAGAGAGGGACACAGGCCAAGACTACAGAAGAACATTCACAGACAGACACAGAGAGAGAGGGACACAGGTCAAGACTACAGAAGAACATTCACAGACAGACACACAGAGAGAGGGACACAGGCCAAGACTACAGAAGAACATTCACTGACAGACACACAGAGAGAGAGGGACACAGGTCAAGACTACAGAAGAACATTCACAGACAGACACAGAGAGAGAGGGACACAGGTCAAGACTACAGAAGAACATTCACAGACAGACACAGAGAGAGAGGGACACAGGTCAAGACTACAGAAGAACATTCACAGACAGACACAGAGAGAGAGGGACACAGGCCAATGCTACAGAAGAACATTCACAGACAGACACAGAGAGAGAGGGACACAGTTCAAGACTACAGAAGAACATTCACAGACAGACACAGAGAGAGAGGGACACAGGCCAAGACTACAGAAGAACATTCACAGACAGACACAGAAGACTACAGAAGAACATTCACAGACAGAACACAGGCCAAGACTACAGAAGAAAATTCACAGACAGACACAGAGAGAGAGGGGACACAGGTCAAGACTACAGAAGAACATTCACAGACAGACACAGAGAGAGAGGGACACAGGTCAAGACTACAGAAGAACATTCACAGACAGACACAGAGAGAGAGGGACACAGGCCAAGACTACAGAAGAACATTCACAGACAGACACAGAGAGAGAGGGACACAGGCCAAGACTACAGAAGAACATTCACAGACAGACAGGGGAAGAGAACATAGGAGGATAGTGTACAGAACTCTAAGATAGGTATCCCAAACGCTAAAGAGGAAATAGCATTTATATTAAGATATGGGACAGAGCCATACAGTAGTTACATCATTTTTAGATACTGCCTTGAGGTTCAGAGTTACAGTTGATCAAGCACAGAAAATACAGAAACTAAGATAACAAAAAGTGCTGTTGATATGCCTCCAAACCCCTGGGAGGCAGGGACTGAGCTGCCAACATGCCACCAGTGTAATGCTTCCAGACACTCTCTCTAAGTGGTGCATATAGACATTGTGTACTTAGTTCTGTACTTACCCTGGACCCCATCTCCCCAGGAGGACCCAACGGACCTGCAGGACCACGGTCACCCTGGGATACACAAGCACAGGAGAAGGATCGTTAACCGCTGTACCACCACCGACCTGCACCTCCATACATCCAAACATCAAACCTATCGGCTCCACAGGACATGAGGTAATATGAGAGCCCCCAGAACACATTACAGGCTAGAGTGAGAGCTGTAAATATCACAGAGTGGGCATTTAAAGTGGATACTAATGTCTGTCTATAGTAAAATCCCCCCACTCACAGTATGTAACAGGACTGGCCAGCTTGTTACAGTAAAACTCTGAAAGTTGTGGATGGATGAGCCTGACTGGGTCTCTCCTCTAGTATCTAACAGTCTGACTGGGTCTCTCCTCTAGTATCTAACAGTCTGACTGGGTCTCTCCTCTAGTATCTAACAGTCTGACTGGGTCTCTCCTCTAGTATCTAACAGCCTGACTGGGTCTCTCCTCTAGTATCTAACAGTCTGACTGGGTCTCTCCTCTAGTATCTAACAGTCTGACTGGGTCTCTCCTCTAGTATCTAACAGTCTGACTGGGTCTCTCCTCTAGTATCTAACAGTCTGACTGGGTCTCTCCTCTAGTATCTAACAGTCTGACTGGGTCTCTCCTCTAGTATCTAACAGTCTGACTGGGTCTCTCCTCTAGTATCTAACAGTCTGACTGGGTCTCTCCTCTAGTATCTAACAGTCTGACTGGGTCTCTCCTCTAGTCTCTAACAGTCTGACTGGGTCTCTCCTCTAGTATCTAACAGTCTGACTGGGTCTCTCCTCTAGTATCTAACAGTCTGACTGGGTCTCTCCTCTAGTATCTAACAGTCTGACTGGGTCTCTCCTCTAGTATCTAACAGTCTGACTGGGTCTCTCCTCTAGTATCTAACAGTCTGACTGGGTCTCTCCTCTAGTATCTAACAGTCTGACTGGGTCTCTCCTCTAGTATCTAACAGTCTGACTGGGTCTCTCCTCTAGTCTCTAACAGTCTGACTGGGTCTCTCCTCTAGTCTCTAACAGTCTGACTGGGTCTCTCCTCTAGTATCTAACAGTCTGACTGGGTCTCTCCTCTAGTATCTAACAGTCTGACTGGGTCTCTCCTCTAGTATCTAACAGTCTGACTGGGTCTCTCCTCTAGTATCTAACAGTCTGACTGGGTCTCTCCTCTAGTATCTAACAGTCTGACTGGGTCTCTCCTCTAGTATCTAACAGTCTGACTGGGTCTCTCCTCTAGTATCTAACAGTCTGACTGGGTCTCTCCTCTAGTATCTAACAGTCTGACTGGGTCTCTCCTCTAGTATCTA
Source organism: Oncorhynchus masou masou (assembly GCF_036934945.1). Classification (NCBI taxonomy): domain Eukaryota; kingdom Metazoa; phylum Chordata; class Actinopteri; order Salmoniformes; family Salmonidae; genus Oncorhynchus; species Oncorhynchus masou. The sequence goes on from NC_088235.1 coordinate 101,529,009, forward strand.
ACAGTCTGACTGGGTCTCTCCTCTAGTATCTAACAGTCTGACTGGGTCTCTCCTCTAGTATCTAACAGTCTGACTGGGTCTCTCCTCTAGTATCTAACAGTCTGACTGGGTCTCTCCTCTAGTATCTAACAGTCTGACTGGGTCTCTCCTCTAGTATCTAACAGTCTGACTGGGTCTCTCCTCTAGTATCTAACAGTCTGACTGGGTCTCTCCTCTAGTATCTAACAGTCTGACTGGGTCTCTCCTCTAGTATCTAACAGTCTGACTGGGTCTCTCCTCTAGTCTCTAACAGTCTGACTGGGTCTCTCCTCTAGTATCTAACAGTCTGACTGGGTCTCTCCTCTAGTATCTAACAGTCTGACTGGGTCTCTCCTCTAGTATCTAACAGTCTGACTGGGTCTCTCCTCTAGTATCTAACAGTCTGACTGGGTCTCTCCTCTAGTCTCTAACAGTCTGACTGGGTCTCTCCTCTAGTATCTAACAGTCTGACTGGGTCTCTCCTCTAGTATCTAACAGTCTGACTGGGTCTCTCCTCTAGTATCTAACAGTCTGACTGGGTCTCTCCTCTAGTCTCTAACAGTCTGACTGGGCCTCTCCTCTAGTATCTAACAGTCTGACTGGGTCTCTCCTCTAGTATCTAACAGTCTGACTGGGTCTCTCCTCTAGTATCTAACAGTCTGACTGGGTCTCTCCTCTAGTATCTAACAGTCTGACTGGGTCTCTCTCCTCTAGTATCTAACAGTCTGACTGGGTCTCTCCTCTAGTCTCTAACAGTCTGACTGGGTCTCTCCTCTAGTATCTAACAGTCTGACTGGGTCTCTCCTCTAGTATCTAACAGTCTGACTGGGTCTCTCCTCTAGTATCTAACAGTCTGACTGGGTCTCTCCTCTAGTGTCTAACAGTCTGACTGGGTCTCTCCTCTAGTATCTAACAGTCTGACTGGGTCTCTCCTCTAGTATCTAACAGTCTGACTGGGTCTCTCCTCTAGTATCTAACAGTCTGACTGGGTCTCTCCTCTAGTGTCTAACAGTCTGACTGGGTCTCTCCTCTAGTATCTAACAGTCTGACTGGGTCTCTCCTCTAGTATCTAACAGTCTGACTGGGTCTCTCCTCTAGTCTCTAACAGTCTGACTGGGTCTCTCCTCTAGTATCTAACAGTCTGACTTTGTCTCTCCTCTAGTATCTAACAGTCTGACTGGGTCTCTCCTCTAGTCTCTAACAGTCTGACTGGGTCTCTCCTCTAGTCTCTAACAGTCTGTATCATTTATGAATCCACAGTTCTCCTGTCTTGACTGTACAAGCACTGATACACTATTCCCTCACTGTAAGCAGCCTACAGTACTTAAAAACAAAGAATGCATTTAGAGCTCTGTATTTGAAAAATCTGTCTAAATCAAAGTGCATAATTGGAGTAAATGTATTTAATCTGAAAGGAATTCACTGGCTGACAGGGTACGGCTGGTTCTGGTGCTGACAGATACAATGTAAGAGAGAGAGTGAGAGAGCGAGAGAGGGAGAGAGAGAGCGAGAGAGGGGGAGTTAGATAAGGAGAGAGAGAGAGAAACTTGCTTTGGCAATGTTAACACGTTTCCCATGCCAATAAAGCCCCTTGAATTGAATTGAATTGAGAGAGAGAGAGAGAGAGAGAGAGAGAGAGAGAGAGAGGGAGAGAGAGGGAGTTAGATATATAGAGAGAGTGAGAGAGAGAGTGAGAGAGGGGGAGTTAGATAAGGAGAGAGAGAGAGAAAAGGGCAACCAGTGAAGAACACGCACCATTGTAAATACAACCCATATCTATGCTTATTTATTTTATCTTGCATACATTGTACATTGTAAAAACACTGTATGTATATAATATGACATTTGTAATGTCTTTATTGTTTTGAAACTTCTGTATGTGTGATGTCTACTGTTAATTTCACTTTATATATTATCTACCTTACTTGCTTTGGCAATGTTAACACGTTTCCCATGCCAATAAAGCCCTTGAATTGAATTGAAATTGAGAGAGAGAGAGAGAGAGAGAGAGAGTTAGATGTGAGAGAGAGAGAGAGAGTGAAAAGGGGAAAGAGAGAGTTGTAGGTCTGTCTGAGAGAGCAAGCATTTTAGAGCAATGTTCTGACAGAGAGAAGGTGTTTCTGGGTAGGCTAGGGAGCTGGACCGGGGCAACCAGCTGAGCGCCTGTCAATAATCAGCAGTCAGGACCTCAGTCAAGTCATTTAAGTCAACAGTCAGGGAGCAGCAGGGGAAGCTGAGTTCTGACAGTTGAGGGTTAAAGGGTGATGATTGGGGTTTTGTGTTGTCATAAGCACAGGAACGAGTTGGGAAACATCCCAGAGGGGTCTCTCTATCCTCATACAGCATGAGACTTAAAATGACTTACATATTTAAGGAGCATGACCCAGATGAGTGGGTGTGTATTTGCTTTATTTGCCACCAAGTTCAAAAGATCATTTTACATTTCAAGTTACATTTCAAGGTGTGAGACTGAGATGCAGGGTTGGTTGAGTGAAGTCCAAGGAGACAGTGGGAACACAGTAATTGCAGGGTGATGTTTATGATATTGGGTGATGTTTATGATATGGATGTGAAGGTGGTCAGTGTTTGTCTAAGTCTGTCTGTCTGTCTGTCTGTCTGTCTGCCTGTCTGCCTGGCCCTCAGCGTCTGGCTGTCTGCCTGTCTGCCTGTCTGCCTGGCCCTCAGCGTCTGGCTGTCTGCCTGTCTGCCTGTCTGCCTGGCCCTCAGCGTCTGGCTGTCTGCCTGTCTGCCTGTCTGCCTGGCCCTCAGCGTCTGGCTAATCCACTCAAAGCCTAATGGCAGAATAAACTCTACCTTTTCACCAGGATCTCCAGCTCCCCCTGACATACCGATCAGGCCTGCTGGACCCTGCAGATGGGAGAGAGATGAAATGGAAAGAGATGCGATAGAAAGAGATGGGAGAGATGGGAGAGAGGGGGAGAGGAGAGAGAGAGAGTGAGAGCGAGAGAGAGAGAGCAAGAGAAAGAGATGAGAGAGAGAGAGAGAGAAAGAGAAAGAGAAGAGAGAGGGAGAAAGGGGAGAGGAGAGAGAGTGAGAGAAAGAGAGTGAGAGAGAGAGAGCAAGAGAAAGAGATGAGAGAGAGAGAGAGAGAGAGCAAGAGAAAGAGATGAGAGAGAGAGAGAGAGAGAGAGAGAGAGAGAGAGAGAGAGAGAGAGAGAGAGAGAGAAAGAGAAGAGAGAGGGAGAAAGGGGAGAGGAGAGAGAGTGAGAGAAAGAGAGTGAGAGCGAGAGAGTGAGAGAAAGAGTGGTCAGTAGCATACACACCCCCGGGTAAAGTATGTCTATGAGGGGGGGGACATGATCCCCACCCATCAGACGGTTCTTTTCAACCTGTTTTGACAGCAGGAATACAGGGGGTCATAGAAGACTGTGTATTGGTGATGTAAGGATGGGGTAAGTAGTGGCATCACATGCTTTATAAAGGAAATGACATGAAGGAACCATGAAGGAACCAAGGGGAAATTCCCTCAATGAAAGTTGAGCACCTTAAACTGAACAATGTAATTATTACATGCAATGTTTCATGTTACTAAAAAAGTAATGAGGCAATGAAATGTATGTCAAAATGCTAATTTCGTGTTGTATGAACAAGGCAATGAAAACATACATTCCTTTCCCAGTATTCACAAGCCTTAGTCCTGGGCTATTTACTGCTGTAGGTAACGAAATGAGGTCACAGATGGTATAGTATTTGGGGGCCATATTCAGCGTGTGTCTCTCATTTCATGAACTATAGTATACGGTTTGTCCAGCAGCAGTACGGGACCTTTGTTTGCTTCCTATACTCTAGTATCCATGTACGGTATTGACTGTTGTGTGTTTTCCCAACCAATCCTGTGTAAATACAGGATACTGATCAATCCATCCATTTATTCTGGGATGATTCTATTTTTGACATGTCTTTATTGAACCTTTATTTAAACAGGCTATCAATGAAGAAAATTGTCCTATTTACATTGACTGCTTGGCAAGAGGCAAAAGGACTCCTGTGGGGACGGGCTGGGATAAAAATACAAGAAACATTTCAGACAAAACAGACAGAAGACACTGGCAACAGCACAAATACAACAGCAAACTAACAGTGGATGTGTGTGAAGTAAAACAACCTGCTTCCTTACAAAACACAGCACAAACTAGAAACATCAGATGACAACTAGAAACAACTACATATCTCAACAACCTGTTTATCTATATGTAAATTGGCTTGGAGGGAATTCCAAGACCAGGGGGCTGAGTAATGAAAGGACATTTTTTCATGCTCGGTTCTATTTTTCGGGACACTTAGCAAACAATGTAATTGTACACAGTGTTCTGCCACCCAGCTCTGTGTAGCAGGCCTGCGGCAGCAGAGTTCTAGTCCAGCTGGATGAGCCATCTAACATCCCACTGACCTTCGCCAGACACTTGTGGACCTCTTGCAAGCGAAGAGAACACTGGCTAATGTAAATATCAGAAAAATCATGGAGAAAAATCCCTTCCAGATCAGTCATCTGGATAAAGGGCTGAGGTTTGGCCCAGCGCCAGAGTCTATGGCGAGGAGAGGAGCGGCGTCTCTTGACCCCAGCGCATCCTGAAAAGGGTAGTTAGAGGCTGGTTTGCTAAACCCAGTGTGGTCACGGTGGTTGTCTTACGTTGTCGGAGGCAAATGTGCAATATGTATTTCAATCTTATAAAAAGATGTATTTAACCATTGTACAAGAGATGTAGTGTATTTAGATGTGTTATGTGTTTTGGTGGCTACATTTCTTGTCTCTTTCTTCACAGTCTATTTTCTATCTTTCCCCATCATGTCTTAGTTACTCAACAAGGGGTGTGTTTGACAGACACAGGCCACATCTGGAGCATGTTAGTGGTAGACTGAAGAACTCAAGTCTGAGAGGGGGGCTGTATAGAGTGGGAATGGGGACAGACAGAGAGGACGGTTGTATAGAGTGGGAATGGGGTCAGACAGAGAGGAGGCTGTATAGAATGGGGACAGACAGAGAGGATGGCTGTATAGAGTGGGAATGGGGTCAGACAGAGAGGACGGTTGTATAGAGTGGGAATGGGGACAGACAGAGAGGACGGTTGTATAGAGTGGGAATGGGGTCAGACAGAGAGGATGGCTGTATAGAGTGGGAATGGGGTCAGACAGAGAGGACGGTTGTATAGAGTGGGAATGGGGTCAGACAGAGAGGACGGTTGTATAGAGTGGGAATGGGGTCAGACAGAGAGGATGGCTGTATAGAGTGGGAATGGGGTCAGACAGAGAGGACGGTTGTATAGAGTGGGAATGGGGTCAGACAGAGAGGACGGTTGTATAGAGTGGGAATGGGGTCAGACAGAGAGGATGGCTGTATAGAGTGGGAATGGGGTCAGAGAGGATGGCTGTATAGAGTGGGAATGGGGACAGACAGAGAGGATGGCTATATAGAGTGGGAATGGGGTCAGACAGAGAGGATGGCTGTATAGAGTGGGAATGGGGTCAGACAGAGAGGATGGCTGTATAGAGTGGGAATGGGGTCAGACAGAGAGGATGGCTATATAGGTTGTATAGAGTGGGAATGGGGTCAGACAGAGAGGATGGCTGTATAGAGTGGGAATGGGGACAGACAGAGAGGATGGCTGTATAGAATGGGAATGGGGTCAGACAGAGGATGGCTGTATAGAGTGGGAATGGGGTCAGACAGAGAGGATGGCTTGTATAGAGTGGGAATGGGGACAGACAGAGAGGATGGCTGTATAGAGTGGGAATGGGGACAGACAGAGGGATGGCTGTATAGAGTGGGAATGGGGTCAGACAGAGAGGATGGTTGTATAGAGTGGGAATGGGGTCAGACAGAGAGGATGGCTGTATAGAGTGGGAATGGGGACAGACAGAGAGGATGGCTATATAGAGTGGGAATGGGGACAGACAGAGAGGAGGGCTGTATAGAGTGGGAATGGGGACAGACAGAGAGGATGGCTGTATAGAGTGGGAATGGGGTCAGAGAGGATGGCTGTATAGAGTGGGAATGAGGACAGACAGAGAGGATGGCCATATAGAGTGGGAATGGGGTCAGAGAGGATGGCTGTATAGAGTGGGAATGGGGACAGACAGAGAGGATGGCTGTATAGAGTGGGAATGGGGACAGACAGAGAGGAGGGCTGTATAGAGTGGGAATGGGGACAGACAGAGAGGATGGCTGTATAGAGTGGGAATGGGGTCAGACAGAGAGGATGGCTGTATAGAGTGGGAATGGGGACAGACAGAGAGGATGGCTATATAGAGTGGGAATGGGGACAGACAGAGAGGATGGCTGTATAGAGTGGGAATGGGGTCAGACAGAGAGGATGGCTGTATAGAGTGGGAATGGGGTCAGAGAGGATGGCTGTATAGAGTGGGAATGGGGACAGACAGAGAGGATGGCTGCATATAGAGAAATGGGACATGGGGTCAGACAGAGAGGAGGGCTGTATAGAGTGGGAATGGGGACAGACAGAGAGGATGGCTGTATAGAGTGGGAATGGGGTCAGACAGAGAGGATGGCTGTATAGAGTGGGAATGGGGACAGACAGAGAGGATGGCTATATAGAGTGGGAATGGGGACAGACAGAGAGGATGGCTGTATAGAGTGGGAATGGGGGATCAGACAGAGAGGGCTGTATGGCTGTATAGAGTGGGAATGGGGTCAGACAGAGAGGATGGCTGTATAGAGTGGGAATGGGGACAGACAGAGAGGAGGGCTGTATAGAGTGGGGATGGGGACAGACAGATAGGATGGGTTGTATACAGTGGGAATGGGGACAGACAGAGAGGAGGGTTGTGTAGAGTGGGAATGGGGACAGACAGAGGAGGCTGTATAGAATGGGGACAGACAGAGAGGAGGCTGTATGGAGTGGGGATGGGGACAGACAGAGAGGAGGTTGTATAGAGTGGGGATGGGGAGAGACAGAGAAGAGGGCAGTATAGAGTGGGAATGGGGACAGACAGAGAGGAGGCTGTATAGAGTGGGAATGGGGACAGACAGAGAGGAGGCTGTATAGAGTGGGGATGGGGACAGACAGAGAGGAGGCTGTATAGAGTGGGAATGGGGACAGACAGAGAGGAGGCTGTATAGAGTGGGAATGGGGACAGACAGAGAGGAGGCTGTATAGAGTGGGGATGGGGACAGACAGAGAGTAGGCTGTATAGAGTGGGAATGGGGACAGACAGAGAGGAGGCTGTATAGAGTGGGGATGGGGACAGACAGAGAGGATGCTGTATAGAGTGGGGATGGGGACAGACAGAGAGGATGCTGTATAGAGTGGGGATGGGGACAGACAGACAGAGAGGATGCTGTATAGAGTGGGGATGGGGACAGACAGAGAGGAGGCTGTATAGAGTGGGGATGGGGACAGACAGAGAGGATGCTGTATAGAGTGGGGATGGGGACAGACAGAGAGGAGGCTGTATAGAGTGGGAATGGGGACAGACAGAGAGGATGCTGTATAGAGTGGGGATGGGGACAGACAGAGAGGATGCTGTATAGAGTGGGGATGGGGACAGACAGAGAGTAGGCTGTATAGAGTGGGGATGCGGACAGACATAGAGGATGCTGTATAGAGGGGATGGGGATGGGGACAGACAGAGAGTAGGCTGTATAGAATGGGGATGGGACAGACAGAGAGGATGCTGTATAGAGTGGGGATGTATATAGTGGGAAACAGGACAGACAGAGAGGAGGGCTGCTGTATACAGAGTGGGGATCGGGACAGACAGAGAGTAGGCTGTATAGAGTGGGGATGGGGACAGACAGACAGAGAGGATGCTGTATAGAGTGGGGATGGGGACAGACAGAGAGGATGCTGTATAGAGTGGGGATGGGGACAGACAGAGAGGAGGGATGCATAGAGTAGAAATGGGGACAGACATAGAGGAGGCTGTATAGAGTGGGGATGGGGACAGACAGAGAGGAGGCTGTATAGAATGGGGATGGGGAATGACAGAGAGGAGGCTTTATAGTGTGGGGATGGGGACAGACAGAGAGGAGGCTGTATAGAGTGGGAATGGGGACAGACAGACAGGAGGATGCTAGAATATGGGGACAGACATGAGAAGATGGGGATGGGGACAGACAGAGAGGAGGCTGTATAGAATGGGGATGGGGACAGACAGAGAGTAGGCTGTATAGAGTGGGGATGGGGACAGACAGAGAGGATGCTGTATAGAGTGGGGATGGGGACAGACAGAGAGGATGCTGTATAGAATGGGGATGGGGACAGACAGAGAGGGATGGTGGGGATGGGGACAGACAGAGAGGAGGCTGTATAGAATGGGGATGGGGACAGACAGACAGATAGAATGGGGATGGGGACAGACAGCTGTATAGAATGGGGATGGGGACAGACAGAGAGGATGCTGTATAGAATGGGGATGGGGACAGACAGAGAGTAGGCTGTATAGAGTGGGGATGGGGACAGACAGACAGGCTGTATAGAGGGGATGGGGACAGACAGCTGTATAGAATGGGGATGGGGACAGACAGAGATGATGCTGTATAGAATGGGGATGGGGACAGACAGAGAGGATGCTGTATAGAGTGGGGATGGGGACAGACAGAGAGTAGGCTGTATAGAATGGGGATGCGGACAGACAGAGAGGATGCTGTATAGAGTGGGGATGGGGACAGACAGAGAGTAGGCTGTATAGAATGGGGATGCGGACAGACAGAGAGGAGGCTGTATAGAGTGGGGATGGGGACAGACAGAGAGGATGCTGTATAGAGTGGGGATGGGGACAGACAGAGAGTAGGCTGTATAGAGTGGGGATGGGGACAGACAGAGAGTAGGCTGTATAGAGTGGGGATGGGGACAGACAGACAGAGAGGGGGAGGCTGTATAGAGTGGGGATGGGGACAGACAGAGAGGATGCTGTATAGAGTGGGGATGGGGACAGACAGAGAGGAGGCTGTATAGAGTGGGGATGACAGACAGGGACAGACAGACAGACAGAGAGTAGGCTGTATAGAGTGGGAATGGGGACAGACAGAGAGGATGCTGTATAGAGTGGGGATGGGGACAGACAGAGAGGATGCTGTATAGAGTGGGAATGGGGACAGACAGAGAGGATGCTGTATAGAGTGGGGATGGGGACAGACAGACAGAGAGGAGGCTGTATAGAGTGGGGATGGGGACAGACAGAGAGTAGGCTGTATAGAGTGGGGATGCGGACAGACAGAGAGGATGCTGTATAGAGTGGGGATGGGGACAGACAGAGAGGATGCTGTATAGAGTGGGGATGCGGACAGACATAGAGGATGCTGTATAGAGTGGGGATGGGGACAGACAGAGAGTAGGCTGTATAGAGTGGGAATGGGGACAGACAGAGAGGAGGCTGTATAGAGTGGGGATGGGGACAGACAGAGAGGATGCTGTATAGAGTGGGGATGGGGACAGACAGAGAGGATGCTGTATAGAGTGGGGATGGGGACAGACAGAGAGGATGCTGTATAGAGTGGGGATGGGGACAGACAGAGAGGATGCTGTATAGAGTGGGGATGGGGACAGACAGAGAGTAGGCTGTATAGAGTGGGGATGGGGACAGACAGAGAGGATGCTGTATAGAGTGGGGATGGGGACAGACAGAGAGGAGGCTGTATAGAATGGGGATGGGGACAGACAGAGATGATGCTGTATAGAATGGGGATGGGGACAGACAGAGAGGATGCTGTATAGAGTGGGGATGGGGACAGACAGAGAGTAGGCTGTATAGAGTGGGGATGCGGACAGACAGAGAGGATGCTGTATAGAGTGGGGATGGGGACAGACAGAGAGTAGGCTGTATAGAATGGGGATCGGGACAGACAGAGAGGATGCTGTATAGAGTGGGGATGGGGACAGACAGACAGAGAGGATGCTGTATAGAGTGGGGATGGGGACAGACAGAGAGTAGGCTGTATAGAGTGGGGATGGAGACAGACAGACAGAGAGGAGGCTGTATAGAGTGGGGATGGGGACAGACAGAGAGGAGGCTGTATAGAGTGGGGATGCGGACAGACATAGAGGAGGCTGTATAGAGTGGGGATGGGGACAGACAGAGAGTAGGCTGTATAGAGTGGGGATGCGGACAGACAGAGAGGAGGCTGTATAGAGTGGGGATGGGGACAGACAGAGAGTAGGCTGTATAGAGTGGGGATGGAGACAGACAGACAGAGAGGATGCTGTATAGAATGGGGATGGGGACAGACAGAGAGGAGGCTGTATAGAGTGGGGATGGGGACAGACAGAGAGTAGGCTGTATAGAGTGGGGATGGGGACAGACAGAGAGGATGCTGTATAGAGTGGGGATGGGGACAGACAGAGAGTAGGCTGTATAGAGTGGGGATGGGGACAGACAGAGAGGAGGCTGTATAGAGTGGGGATGGGGACAGACAGACAGAGAGTAGGCTGTATAGAGTGGGGATGGGGACAGACAGAGAGGATGCTGTATAGAGTGGGGATGGGGACAGACAGAGAGTAGGCTGTATAGAGTGGGGATGGGGACAGACAGACAGAGAGTAGGCTGTATAGAGTGGGGATGGGGACAGACAGAGAGGATGCTGTATAGAGTGGGGATGGGGACAGACAGACAGAGAGGAGGCTGTATAGAGTGGGGATGGGGACAGACAGAGAGTAGGCTGTATAGAGTGGGGATGCGGACAGACAGAGAGGATGCTGTATAGAGTGGGGATGGGGACAGACAGAGAGTAGGCTGTATAGAGTGGGGATGGGGACAGACAGAGAGGAGGCTGTATAGAGTGGGGATGGGGACAGACAGAGAGGATGCTGTATAGAGTGGGGATGGGGACAGACAGAGAGTAGGCTGTATAGAGTGGGGATGGGGACAGACAGAGGAGTAGGCTGTATAGAGTGGGGATGGGGACAGACAGACAGACAGAGAGGAGGCTGTATAGAGTGGGGATGGGGACAGACAGAGAGGATGCTGTATACAGAGAGAGGCTTTATAGAGTGGGGATGGGGACAGACAGAGAGGAGGCTGTATAGAATGGGGATGGGGACAGACAGAGAGGAGGCTGTATAGAGTGGGGATGGGGACAGACAGAGAGGAGGCTGTATAGAGTGGGGATGGGGACAGACAGAGAGGCTGTATAGAATGGGAATGGGGACAGACAGAGAGGATGCTGTATAGAGTGGGGATGGGGACAGACAGAGAGGATGCTGTATAGAATGGGGATGGGGACAGACAGAGAGTAGGCTGTATAGAGTGGGGATGGGGACAGACAGAGAGTAGGCTGTATAGAATGGGGATGGGGACAGACAGAGAGGATGCTGTATAGAATGGGGATGGGGACAGACAGAGAGGATGCTGTATAGAATGGGGATGGGGACAGACAGAGAGGATGCTGTATAGAATGGGGATGGGGACAGACAGAGAGTAGGCTGTATAGAGTGGGGATGGGGACAGACAGAGACTGTATAGACAGACAGAGAGAGGCTGTATAGAGTGGGGATGGGGACAGACAGAGAGGATGCTGTATAGAGTGGGGATGGGGACAGACAGAGAGTAGGCTGTATAGAGTGGGGATGGGGACAGACAGAGGAGGCTGTATAGAGTGGGGATGGGGACAGACAGAGAGGACTGTAGACATGACAGACAGAGAGTAGGCTGTATAGAGTGGGGATGGGGACAGACATGGGACAGACAGAGAGTGGCTGTATAGAGTGGGGATGGGGACAGACAGAGAGGATGCTGTATAGAGTGGGGATGGGGACAGACAGAGAGGAGGCTGTATAGAGTGGGGATGGGGACAGACAGAGAGGATGGGGATGGAGGACAGACTGTATAGAGTGGGGATGGGGACAGACAGAGAGGAGGCTGTATAGAGTGGGGATGGGGACAGACAGAGAGAGGAGGCTGTATAGAGTGGGGATGGGGACAGACAGAGAGACTGTATAGAGTGGGGATCCGGACAGACAGAGAGTAGGCTGTATAGAATGGGGACAGACAGAGAGGAGGCTGTATAGAGTGGGGATGGGGACAGACAGAGAGGAGGCTGTATAGAGTGGGGATGGGGACAGACAGACAGAGAGAGAGGCTGTATAGAGTGGGGATGGGACAGACAGAGAGGATGCTGTATAGAGTGGGGATGGGGACAGACAGAGAGGAGGCTGTATAGAGTGGGGATGGGGACAGACAGACAGAGAGTAGGCTGTATAGAGTGGGGATGGGGACAGACAGAGAGGATGCTGTATAGAGTGGGGATGGGGACAGACAGACAGAGAGGTAGGCTGTATAGAGTGGGGATGGGGACAGACAGACAGAGAGTAGGCTGTATAGAGTGGGGATGCTGCTGTATAGAGTGGGGATGGGGACAGACAGAGAGGATGCTGTATAGAGTGGGGATGGGGACAGACAGACAGAGGGATGCTGTATAGAGTGGGGATGGGGATAGACAGAGAGGATGCTGTATAGAGTGGGGATGGGGACAGACAGAGAGGATGCTGTATAGAGTGGGGATGGGGACAGACAGAGAGTAGGCTGTATAGAGTGGGGATGGGGACAGACAGAGAGGATGCTGTATAGAGTGGGGATGGGGGACAGACAGAGGAGGCAGACATGACAGACAGAGAGGAGGGCTGTATAGAGTGGGGATGGGGACAGACAGAGAGGAGGCTGTATAGAGTGGGAATGGGGACAGACAGAGAGGAGGCTGTATAGAGTGGGGACAGACAGGGAGGATGCTGTATAGAGTGGGGATGGGGACAGACAGAGATGATGCTGTATAGAGTGGGGATGGGGACAGACAGAGAGGAGGCTGTATAGAGTGGGGATGGGGACAGACAGAGAGTAGGCTGTATAGAGTGGGGATGGGGACAGACAGAGAGGAGGCTGTATAGAGTGGGGATGGGGACAGACAGAGAGGAGGCTGTATAGAGTGGGGATGGGGACAGACAGAGAGTAGGCTGTATAGAGTGGGGATGGGGACAGACAGAGAGTAGGCTGTATAGAATGGGGATGGGGACAGACAGAGAGGATGCTGTATAGAGTGGGGATGGGGACAGACAGAGAGGATGCTGTATAGAGTGGGGATGGGGACAGACAGAGAGGAGGCTGTATAGAGTGGGGATGGGGACAGACAGAGAGGAGGCTGTATAGAGTGGGGATGGGGACAGACAGAGAGGAGGCTGTATAGAGTGGGGATGGGGACAGACAGACAGATGGGGACAGACAGAGAGGATAGGCTGTATAGAGTGGGGATGGGGACAGACAGAGAGTAGGCTGTATAGAGTGGGGATGGGGACAGACAGAGCTGTAGAGTGGGGATGGGGACTGTATAGAGTGGGGATGGGGACAGACAGAGAGGATGCTGTATAGAGTGGGGATGGGGACAGACAGAGAGTAGGCTGTATAGAGTGGGGATGGGGACAGACAGAGAGTAGCTGTATAGAGTGGGGATGGGGACAGACAGAGAGGATGCTGTATAGAGTGGGGATGGGGACAGACAGAGGATGCTGTATAGAGTGGGGATGGGGACAGACAGAGAGTAGGCTGTATAGAGTGGGGATGGGGACAGACAGAGAGGATGCTGTATAGAGTGGGGATGGGGACAGACAGAGAGTAGGCTGTATAGAGTGGGGATGGGGACAGACAGAGAGTGATGCTGTATAGAGTGGGGATGGGGACAGACAGAGAGGATGGCTGTATAGAGTGGGGATGGGGACAGACAGAGAGGATGCTGTATAGAGTGGGGATGGGGACAGACAGAGAGTAGGCTGTATAGAGTGGGGATGGGGACAGACAGAGAGGATGCTGTATACAGGGGGATGGGGACAGACAGAGAGTAGGCTGTATAGAGTGGGGATGGGGACAGACAGAGAGGATGCTGTATAGAATGGGGATGGGGACAGACAGAGGAGGAGGCTGTATAGAGTGGGGATGGGGACAGACAGAGAGTAGGCTGTATAGAGTGGGGATGGGGACAGACAGAGGAAGATGCTGTATGGAGTGGGGATCAGACAGAGAGTAGGCTGTATAGAGTGGGGATGCGGACAGACAGAGAGGATGCTGTATAGAGTGGGGGAGCCAAAGATCAGACATCACTTCTGGACTGCATTAATTAGAACTTCAGGAGGAAGTGGGGAGGAAGTCCTAAGGACATCCAGAGCTGGGAAGAAAGGAGAAATCTAGAAGAAGTCTGGGGGAATCTAGATAAGGAGGAGCAGAGGAAGGAGTGGATGAGGAGGTAGGAAGTGCTGCACTGGTTCCTCTTTTCTGTGTGAAAGATGAGCGTTTACAGATGAAACATTTTTGTGTGAGGAACACTTCAGTGTGTGGCTGGAAGTCCTAAACATCCACAGCTGGTACAAAACCAGACATCTACATTCCTGTCTGTTCTAATCTATATAATAAACAACATACATCTACATTCCTGTCTTTTCCAATCTATATAATAAACAACATCTACATTCCTGTCTGTTCTAATCTATATAATAAACAACATACATCTACATTCCTGTCTGTTCTAATCTATATAATAAACAACATCTACATTCCTGTCTGTTCTAATCTATATAATAAACAACATACATCTACATTCCTGTCTGTTCTAATCTATATAATAAACAACATACATCTACATTCTGTCTTTTCCAATCTATATAATAAACAACATCTACATTCCTGTCCGTTCTAATCTATATAATAAACAACATCTACATTCCTGTCCGTTCTAATCTATATAATAAACAACATCTACATTCCTGACTGCTCTAATCTATATAATAAACAACATCTACATTCCTGTCTGTTCTAATCTATATAATAAACAACATCTACATTCCTGTCCGTTCTAATCTATATAATAAACAACATCTACATTCCTGTCCGTTCTAATCTATATAATAAACAACATCTACATTCCTGACTCCTCTAATCTATATAATAAACAACATCTACATTCCTGTCTGTTCTAATCTATATAATAAACAACATCTGCATTCCTGTCTGTTCTAATCTATATAATAAACAACATACATCTACATTCCTGACTGCTCTAATCTATATAATAAACAACATCTGCATTCCTGTCTGTTCTAATCTATATAATAAACAACATACATCTACATACCTGTCTGTTCTAATCTATATAATAAACAACATCTACATTCCTGTCTGCCCTAATCTATATAATAAACAACATACATTCGCATTACCTGACACTTTCGTCCGTACAGTACATAAAGCCAGCTTATGAAAACACAGTAGCCAACCACAAAAAGCACATCCACAAGATGGTATAAGCCTTAGCATAGCCCCAGGCATGCAGGCAGCTAAGATTTGCAGTTGGACTGTAGTGGCTGTGAGTCGAGACAGAGGCAGGCAGCTGAGAGGCATGGGAACACTAGTGACTCCCGATGCACACAAAACACCTTAAATGTTGCATGAAGTGGGACAACATGGTGTCATGTATCATTTAACAGTAGGAAACTAGGCTTTGGAGAGTTTTAGAGTTCCAACTGCAGCGATCTGCTTCCTCAGGTGTGTGTGTGTGTCTGCAGAGATCTGCTTTCTCAGGTGTGTGTGTCTGCAGTGATCTGCTTTCTCAGGTGTGTGTGTGTGTGTGTGTGTGTGTGTGTGTGTGTGTCTGCAGCGATCTGCTTTCTCAGGCGTGTGTGTCTGCAGTGATCTGCTTTCTCAGGTGTGTGTGTGTGTCTGCAGTGATCTGTTTTTTCAGTTGTGTGTGTGTCTGCAGTGATCTGCTTACTCAGGTGTGTGTGTGTGTCTGCAACGATCTGCTTCCTCAGGTGTGTGTGTGCCTTCAGCGATCTGCTTTCTCAGGTGTGTGTGTGTGTCTGCAGCAATCTGCTTTCTCAGGTGTGTGTGTGTGTGTCTGCAGCGATCTGCTTTCTCAGGTGTGTGTGTGTCTGCAGTGATCTGCTTTCTCAGGTGTGTGTGTATCTGCAGCCATATGCTTTCTCAGGTGTGTGTGTGTATACAGCGGTCTGCTTTCTCAGGTGTGTGTGTGTATACAGCGGTCTGCTTTCTCAGGTGTGTGTGTGTATACAGCGGTCTGCTTTCTCAGGTGTGTGTGTGTATACAGCGGTCTGCTTTCTCAGGTGTGTGTGTGTATACAGCGATATGCTTTCTCAGGTGTGTGTGTGTATACAGCGGTCTGCTTTCTCAGGTGTGTGTGTGTGTAAACAGCGATATGCTTTCTCAGGTGTGTGTGTATACAGCGGTCTGCTTTCTCAGGTGTGTGTGTGTGTGTATACAGCGATATTCTTTCTCAGGTGTGTGTGTGTGTGTATACAGCGGTCTGCTTTCTCAGGTGTGTGTGTGTGTATACAGCGATATTCTTTCTCAGGTGTGTGTGTGTGTGTATACAGCGGTCTGCTTTCTCAGGTGTGTGTGTGTGTAAACAGCGATATGCTTTCTCAGGTGTGTGTGTGTATATAGCGGTCTGCTTTCTCAGGTGTGTGTGTGTAAACAGCGATATGCTTTCTCAGGTGTGTGTGTATACAGCGGTCTGCTTTTTCAGGTGTGTGTGTGTGTGTATACAGCGATATGCTTTCTCAGGTGTGTGTGTGTATACAGCGGTCTGCTTTCTCAGGTGTGTGTGTGTGTAAACAGCGCTTTCTCAGGTGCTTTCTCAGGTGTGTGTGTGTGTGTAAACAGCGATATGCTTTCTCAGGTGTGTGTGTATACAGCGATATGCTTTCTCAGGTGTGTGTGTATACAGCGATATGCTTTCTCAGGTGTGTGTGTGTATACAGTGATATGCTTTCTCAGGTGTGTGTGTATACAGCGGTCTGCTTTCTCAGGTGTGTGTGTGTGTGTATACAGCGGTCTGCTTTCTCAGGTGTGTGTGTGTGCATACAGCGATATGCTTTCTCAGGTGTGTGTGTGAATACAGCGGTCTGCTTTCTCAGGTGTGTGTGTGTATACAGCGGTCTGCTTTCTCAGGTGTGTGTGTATACAGCGGTCTGCTTTCTCAGGTGTGTGTGTATACAGTGATATGCTTTCTGAGGTGTGTGTATACAGCGATATGCTTTCTCAGGTGTGTGTGTGTATACAGTGATATGCTTTCTCAGGTGTGTCTGTATACAGCGATATGCTTTCTCAGGTGTGTGTGTGTATACAGTGATATGCTTTCTCAGGTGTGTGTATGTGTGTATACAGCGATATGCTTTCTCAGGTGTGTGTGTATACAGCGATATGCTTTCTCAGGTGTGTGTGTATACAGCGATATGCTTTCTCAGGTGTGTGTGTGTATACAGCGGTCTGCTTTCTCAGGTGTGTGTGTGTGTGTATACAGCGATATGCTTTCTCAGGTGTGTGTGTATACAGCGATATGCTTTCTCAGGTGTGTGTGTGTGGTGTGTGTGTGTATACATCGATATGCTTTCTCAGGTGTGTGTGTGTATACAGTGATATGCTTTCTCAGGTGTGTGTGTGTATACAGTGATATGCTTTCTCAGGTGTGTGTGTGTATACAGTGATATGCTTTCTCAGGTGTGTGTGTGTGTATACCGCGATATGCTTTCTCAGGTGTGTGTGTGTATACAGTGATATGCTTTCTCAGGTGTGTGTGTGTATACAGTGATATGCTTTCTCAGGTGTGTGTGTGTATACAGCGATATGCTTTCTCAGGTGTGTGTGTGTATACAGTGATATGCTTTCTCAGGTGTGTGTGTGTATACAGTGATATGCTTTCTCAGGTGTGTGTATGTGTGTCTGCAGCGATCTGCAGCGATCTGCTTTCTCATGTGTTTATGTGTGTCTGCAGCGATCTGCTTTTTCAGGTGTGTGTATGTGTCTGCAGTGATCTGCTTTCTCATGTGTGTGTGTGTCTGCAACGATCTGCTTTCTCAGGTGTGTGTGTGTGTCTGCAGCGATCTGCTTTCTCAGGTGTGTGTATGTGTGTCTGCAGCGATCTGCTTTCTCAGGTGTGTGTGTGTGTGTCTGCAGTGATCTGCTTTATCAGGTGTGTGTGTATCTGCAGCCATATGCTTTCTCAGGTGTGTGTGTCTGTAGCAGTCTGCTTTCTCAGGTGTGTGTATACAGTGATATGCTTTCTCAGGTGTGTGTGTGTGTGTATACAGCGATATGCTTTCTCAGGTGTGTGTGTGTGTATACAGCGGTCTGCTTTCTCAGGTGTGTGTGTGTATACAGTGATGCTTTCTCAGGTGTGTGTGTATACAGCGGTTTCTCAGGTGTGTGTGTGTATACAGTGATATGCTTTCTCAGGTGTGTGTGTGTATACAGCAGTCTGCTTTCTCAGGTGTGTGTGTGTATACAGCGACATGCTTTCTCAGGTGTGTGTGTGTGTATACAGCGGTCTGCTTTCTCAGGTGTGTGTGTGTGTGTGTGTATACAGCGGTCTGCTTTCTCAGGTGTGTGTGTATACAGCAATATGCTTTCTCAGGTGTGTGTGTATACAGCGATATGCTTTCTCAGGTGTGTGTGTATACAGCGATATGCTTTCTCAGGTGTGTGTGTATACAGCGATATGATTTCTCAGGTGTGTGTGTATACAGTGATATGCTTTCTCAGGTGTGTGTGTGTATACAGTGATATGCTTTCTCAGGTGTGTGTGTGTATACAGTGATATGCTTTCTCAGGTGTGTGTGTGTGTATACAGCGATATGCTTTCTCAGGTGTGTGTGTGTATACAGTGATATGCTTTCTCAGGTGTGTGTGTGTATACAGTGATATGCTTTCTCAGGTGTGTGTGTATACAGTGATATGCTTTCTCAGGTGTGTGTGTGTATACAGTGATATGCTTTCTCAGGTGTGTGTATGTGTGTCTGCAGCGATCTGCTTTTTCAGGTGTGTGTATGTGTCTGCAGTGATCTGCTTTTTCAGGTGTGTGTATGTGTCTGCAGTGATCTGCTTTCTCATGTGTGTGTGTGTGTCTGCAACGATCTGCTTTCTCAGGTGTGTGTGTGTCTGCAGCGATATGCATTCTCAGGTGTGTGTATGTGTGTCTGCAGCGATCTGCTTTCTCAGGTGTGTGTATGTGTGTCTGCAGCGATCTGCTTCCTCAGGTGTGTGTATGTGTCTGCAGTGATCTGCTTTCTCATGTGTGTGTGTGTGTCTGCAACGATCTGCATTCTCAGCTGTGTGTGTGTGTCTGCAGCGATCTGCTTTCTCAGGTGTGTGTATGTGTGTCTGCAGCGATCTGCTTTCTCAGGTGAGTGTGTGTGTGTCTGCAGTGATATGCTTTCTCAGGTGTGTGTGTATCTGCAGTGTGGTGTGTGTGTCTGTAGCAGTCTGCTTTCTCAGGTGTGTGTATACAGTGATATGCTTTCTCAGGTGTGTGTGTGTGTGTATACAGCGATATGCTTTCTCAGGTGTGTGTGTGTGTATACAGCGGTCTGCTTTCTCAGGTGTGTGTGTGTGTGTGTGTATACAGCGACATGCTTTCTCAGGTGTGTGTGTATACAGCGGTCTGCTTTCTCAGGTGTGTGTGTGTGTGTGTGTATACAGTGATATGCTTTCTCAGGTGTGTGTGTGTATACAGCAGTCTGCTTTCTCAGGTGTGTGTGTGTATACAGCGACATGCTTTCTCAGGTGTGTGTGTGTGTGTATACAGCGGTCTGCTTTCTCAGGTGTGTGTGTGTGTGTGTGTATACAGCGGTCTGCTTTCTCAGGTGTGTGTGTATGCAATTTCTCAGGTGTGTGTGTATACAGCGATATGCTTTCTCAGGTGTGTGTGTATACAGCGATATGCTTTCTCAGGTGTGTGTGTATACAGCGATATGATTTCTCAGGTGTGTGTGTATACTTTCTTTCAGGTGTGTGTGTGTATACAGTGATATGCTTTCTCAGGTGTGTGTGTGTATACAGTGATATGCTTTCTCAGGTGTGTGTGTGTGTATACAGCGATATGCTTTCTCAGGTGTGTGTGTATACAGTGATATGCTTTCTGATATGCTTTCTCAGGTGTGTGTGTATACAGTGATATGCTTTCTCAGGTGTGTGTGTGTATACAGTGATATGCTTTCTCAGGTGTGTGTATGTGTGTCTGCAGCGATCTGCTTTTTCAGGTGTGTGTATGTGTCTGCAGTGATCTGCTTTTTCAGGTGTGTGTATGTGTCTGCAGTGATCTGCTTTCTCATGTGTGTGTGTGTGTCTGCAACGATCTGCTTTCTCAGGTGTGTGTGTGTCTGCAGCGATATGCATTCTCAGGTGTGTGTATGTGTGTCTGCAGCGATCTGCTTTCTCAGGTGTGTGTATGTGTGTCTGCAGCGATCTGCTTCCTCAGGTGTGTGTATGTGTCTGCAGTGATCTGCTTTCTCATGTGTGTGTGTGTGTCTGCAACGATCTGCATTCTCAGCTGTGTGTGTGTGTCTGCAGCGATCTGCTTTCTCAGGTGTGTGTATGTGTGTCTGCAGCGATCTGCTTTCTCAGGTGAGTGTGTGTGTGTCTGCAGTGATATGCTTTCTCAGGTGTGTGTGTGTATACAGCGATATGCTTTCTCAGGTGTGTGTATACAGTGATATGCTTTCTCAGGTGTGTGTGTGAATACAGTGATATGCTTTCTCAGGTGTGTGTGTGTATACAGTGATATGCTTTCTCAGGTGTGTGTGTGTATACAGCGATATGCTTTCTCAGGTGTGTGTGTGTATACAGCGATATGCTTTCTCAGGTGTGTGTGTGTATACAGTGATATGCTTTCTCAGGTGTGTGTATGTGTGTCTGCAGCGATCTGCTTTCTCAGGTGTGTGTATGTGTGTCTGCAGTGATCTGCTTTCTCATGTGTGTGTGTGTGTCTGCAACGATCTGCATTCTCAGCTGTGTGTGTGTGTCTGCAGCGATCTGCTTTCTCAGGTGTGTGTATGTGTGTCTGCAGCGATCTGCTTTCTCAGGTGTGTGTGTGTGTGTCTGCAGTGATCTGCTTTATCAGGTGTGTGTGTATCTGCAGCCATATGCTTTCTCAGGTGTGTGTGTCTGTAGCAGTCTGCTTTCCAGGTGTGTGTATACAGTGATATGCTTTCTCAGGTGTGTGTATACAGCAGTCTGCTTTCTCAGGTGTGTGTGTGTGTGTATACAGCGATATGCTTTCTCAGGTGTGTGTGTGTGTATACAGCGGTCTGCTTTCTCAGGTGTGTGTGTGTGTGTGTGTATACAGCGACATGCTTTCTCAGGTGTGTGTGTGTGTATACAGCGGTCTGCTTTCTCAGGTGTGTGTGTGTGTGTGTGTATACAGCGATATGCTTTCTCAGGTGTGTGTGTGTATACAGCAGTCTGCTTTCTCAGGTGTGTGTGTGTGTGTATACAGCGATATGCTTTCTCAGGTGTGTGTGTGTGTATACAGCGGTCTGCTTTCTCAGGTGTGTGTGTGTGTGTGTGTATACAGCGACTGCTTTCTCAGGTGTGTGTGTGTATACAGTGGTCTGCTTTCTCAGGTGTGTGTGTGTGTGTGTGTGTGTATACAGCGATGCTTTCTCAGGTGTGTGTGTGTGTATACAGCGGTCTGCTTTCTCAGGTGTGTGTGTGTGTGTGTGTATACAGCGATATGCTTTCTCAGGTGTGTGTGTATACAGCGGTCTGCTTTCTCAGGTGTGTGTGTGTATACAGCGATATGCTTTCTCAGGTGTGTGTGTGTATACAGTGATCTGCTTTCTCAGGTGTGTGTGTGTGTGTATACAGCGATATGCTTTCTCAGGTGTGTGTGTGTATACAGCGATATGCTTTCTCAGTTGTGTGTGTATCTGCAGTGATATGCTTTCTCAGGTGTGTGTGTGTGTGTATACAGCGATATGCTTTCTCAGGTGTGTGTGTGTATACAGCGATATGCTTTCTCAGTTGTGTGTATCTGCAGTGATATGCTTTCTCAGTTGTGTGTGTATCTGCAGTGATATGCTTTCTCAGGTGTGTGTGTGTATACAGCGATATGCTTTCTCAGGTGTGTGTGTGTATACAGCGATATGCTTTCTCAGTTGTGTGTGTATCTGCAGTGATATGCTTTCTCAGTTGTGTGTGTATCTGCAGTGATATGCTTTCTCAGGTGTGTGTGTGTGTATACAGCGGTCTGCTTTCTCAGGTGTGTGTGTGTGTGTGTCTACAGCGATCTGCTTTCTCAGTGTGTGTGTGTGTCTGCAGTGATCTGCTTTCTCAGGTGTGTGTGTGTGTCTGCAGTGATCTGCTTTCTCAGTGTGTGTGTGTGTCTGCAGTGATATGCTTTCTCAGTTGTGTGTGTATCTGCAGCGATATGCTTTCTCAGTTGTGTGTGTATCTGCAGTGATATGCTTTCTCAGGTGTGTGTGTGTGTATACAGCGGTCTGCTTTCTCAGGTGTGTGTGTGTGTGTGTGTATACAGCGATATGCTTTCTCAGTTGTGTGTGTATCTGCAGTGATATGCTTTCTCAGGTGTGTGTGTATCTGCAGTGATATGCTTTCTCAGTTGTGTGTGTATACAGCGATATGCTTTCTCAGTTGTGTGTGTATCTGCAGTGATATGCTTTCTCAGGTGTGTGTGTGTGTGTATACAGCGATATGCTTTCTCAGTTGTGTGTGTATCTGCAGTGATATGCTTTCTCAGGTGTGTGTGTGTGTATCTGCAGTGATATGCTTTCTCAGGTGTGTGTGTGTGTATCTGCAGTGATATGCTTTCTCAGGTGTGTGTGTGTGTATCTGCAGTGATATGCTTTCTCAGGTGTGTGTATCTGCAGTGATATGCTTTCTCAGGTGTGTGTGTGTGTCTGCAGTGATATGCTTTCTCAGGTGTGTGTATCTGCAGTGATATGCTTTCTCAGGTGTGTGTGTGTGTAGCAGTCTGCTTTCCAGGTGTGTGTATACAGTGATATGCTTTCTCAGGTGTGTGTATACAGCAGTCTGCTTTCTCAGGTGTGTGTGTGTGTGTATACAGCGATATGCTTTCTCAGGTGTGTGTGTGTGTATACAGCGGTCTGCTTTCTCAGGTGTGTGTGTGTGTGTGTGTATACAGCGACATGCTTTCTCAGGTGTGTGTGTGTGTATACAGCGGTCTGCTTTCTCAGGTGTGTGTGTGTGTGTGTGTGTATACAGCGATATGCTTTCTCAGGTGTGTGTGTGTATACAGCAGTCTGCTTTCTCAGGTGTGTGTGTGTGTGTATACAGCGATATGCTTTCTCAGGTGTGTGTGTGTGTATACAGCGGTCTGCTTTCTCAGGTGTGTGTGTGTGTGTGTGTATACAGCGACATGCTTTCTCAGGTGTGTGTGTGTGTATACAGTGGTCTGCTTTCTCAGGTGTGTGTGTGTGTGTGTGTGTGTGTATACAGCGACATGCTTTCTCAGGTGTGTGTGTGTGTATACAGCGGTCTGCTTTCTCAGGTGTGTGTGTGTGTGTGTGTATACAGCGATATGCTTTCTCAGGTGTGTGTGTGTATACAGCGGTCTGCTTTCTCAGGTGTGTGTGTGTGTGTGTGTATACAGCGATATGCTTTCTCAGGTGTGTGTGTGTATACAGCGATATGCTTTCTCAGTTGTGTGTGTATCTGCAGTGATATGCTTTCTCAGTTGTGTGTGTATCTGCAGTGATATGCTTTCTCAGGTGTGTGTGTGTATACAGCGATATGCTTTCTCAGTTGTGTGTGTATCTGCAGTGATATGCTTTCTCAGTTGTGTGTGTATCTGCAGTGATATGGTTTCTCAGGTGTGTGTGTGTGTATACAGCGGTCTGCTTTCTCAGGTGTGTGTGTGTGTGTGTGTATACAGCGATATGCTTTCTCAGTTGTGTGTGTATCTGCAGTGATATGCTTTCTCAGGTGTGTGTGTATCTGCAGTGATATGCTTTCTCAGTTGTGTGTGTATCTGCAGTGATATGCTTTCTCAGTTGTGTGTGTATCTGCAGCGATATGCTTTCTCAGTTGTGTGTGTATCTGCAGTGATATGCTTTCTCAGGTGTGTGTGTGTGTATACAGCGGTCTGCTTTCTCAGGTGTGTGTGTGTATGTTTCTCAGTTGTGTGTATCTGCAGTGATATGCTTTCTCAGGTGTGTGTGTATACAGCGATATGCTTTCTCAGTTGTGTGTGTATCTGCAGTGATATGCTTTCTCAGGTGTGTGTGTGTGTGTATACAGCGATATGCTTTCTCAGTTGTGTGTGTATCTGCAGTGATATGCTTTCTCAGGTGTGTGTGTGTGTATCTGCAGTGATATGCTTTCTCAGGTGTGTGTGTGTGTATCTGCAGTGATATGCTTTCTCAGGTGTGTGTGTGTGTATCTGCAGTGATATGCTTTCTCAGGTGTGTGTGTGTATACAGTGATATGCTTTCTCAGGTGTGTGTGTGTATACAGCGATATGCTTTCTCAGTTGTGTGTGTATCTGCAGTGATATGCTTTCTCAGGTGTGTGTGTGTGTATACAGTGATATGCTTTCTCAGGTGTGTGTGTGTGTATACAGCAGTCTGCTTTCTCAGGTGTGTGTGTGTATACAGTGATATGCTTTCTCAGGTGTGTGTGTGTGTATACAGCGGTCTGCTTTCTCAGCCCTGGGTCAGACTGAGTGGAGGTTACAAGAAGAGCAGAACAGTCAGGAAGTGAGACTGATATCACCATAGTAAGTACTGTAGAAGATAATTAAGACATTCTCTCTGTTGTCATGTGCTACTAGTCTCTCACTCTTCCTCTCTCCATCTCTCTCTTCGGCCCAGGTGAACCTGAGTATCGTGTGTTTCAGAGCAAACTGCAGACCTGTTAATGCCCTCAGCAGCGATTCAATTTAGAGGCATTTCATTTTTTTTAAATTGTGGGTCACCCTATAATGGAACACTTGACGGGCCAATCTAATTTGGCCCCCAAAAATACAGCTGATCATATTATAAAAACTCCCAGTAAATGATTGGTTCAAATGCTTTACTGGCAACATTGCATTAAGTGCATTAAGTGCTCTCTAGGTGACACAACAAAGCCTTCGTGAACACATTGAACATGTTCAGCTAGGAACCTCCTGACCAGGGCTAACCTGCAGTTAGCCAGCCCATCGGCAATCTCTTTCAGACCCTCCAGATTAGATTTATTTGGAAAGTGATGTAATGACGTTCATTAGAGGCTCCATGTGTTTCCAAGCTGAGGTCTTTTTTTTTTACATGGCATTGGCTTCAAAGGGTCCTAGCTAGATACAGTCTGTGGTAAATGGTTAATCCCTTTCATGTGTGCTCTCCTACGCAACACAGAGACTGTGTCCCAAATGGCACCACATTCCCTATATAGTGCCCATAGGGCTCCGGTCAAAATTAGTGTACTATGTAGTAAATAGGGAGCCATTTGGAAGTCCTATTCAGTGGCTGTGAAAGCCATCCGCACACAATGCAAATACTAGCATTAAGGGACCTGACGAACACAGAGAGGCATAAGGCATTGAGATGTGACATGCATGAGAGGGTTGTGTGGATTTCTTGTATGGGAAAACATGTTGCTGCTTTTGTTTTGGGTGTCAAAAGACTATATGGACCAAAAAACAACAAAGACATACTTTTGAAACGTTGCAGTTTTGCAGTTAATTAGACCAATCCAAAGTAATAGTAGTATTCCACAGATGTTTTAGAAAACTAGTCGGGCCACTGATGTTGTTCCAGTACTAGTAGAGCCATGACTTGTTATTGATGAATGAACATAGATGATCATTATCATCTGGATCGTCATTGTTTATTTTCTTGAGTATTTCTACTGGAGAGATGTGCGGTATGTACAGTGGGGAGAACAAGTATTTGATACACTGCCAATTTTGCAGGTTTTCCTACTTACAAAGCATGAAGAGGTCTGTAATTATTTTTCATAGGTACACTTCAACTGTGAGAAACTGAATCTAAAACAAAAATCCAGAAAATCCCATTGTATGATTTTTAAGTAATCAATTAGCATTTTATTGCATAACATAAGTATCTGATACATCAGAAAAGCAGAACTTAATATTTTGTACAGAAACCTCTGTTTGCAATTACAGAGATCATACGTTTCCTGTAGTTCTTGACCAGGTTTGCACACACTGCAGCAGGGATTTTGGCCCACTCCTCCATACAGACCTTCTCCAGATCCTTCAGGTTTCGGGGCTGTCGCTGGCCAATACAGACTTTCAGCTCCCTCCAAAGATTTTCTATTGGGTTCAGGTCTGGAGACTGGCTAGGCCACTCCAGGACCTTGAGATGCTTCTTACAGAGCTACTCCTTAGTTGCCCTGGCTGTGTGTTTCGGGTCGTTGTCATGCTGGAAGACCCATCTTCAATGCTCTTACTGAGGGAAGGAGGCCCCATCCATCCTCCCCTCAATACGGTGCAGTCGTCCTGTCCCCTTTGCAGAAAAGCATCCCCAAAGAATGATGTTTCCATCTCCATGCTTCACGGTTGGGATGGTGTTCTTGGGGTTGTACTCATCCTTCTTCCTCCAAACACGGCAAGTGGAGTTTAGACCAAAAAGCTCTATTTTTGTCTCATCAGACCACATGACCTTCTCCCATTCCTCCTCTGGATCATCCAGATGGTCATTGGCAAACCTCAGACGGGCATGGACATGCGCTGGCTTGAGCAGGGGGACCTTGCGTGTGCTGTAGGATTTTAATCCATGACGGCGTAGTGTGTTAATAATGGTTTTCTTTGAGACTGTGGTCCCAACTCTCTTCAGGTCATTGAGCAGGTCCTGCCGTGTAGTTCTGGGCTGATCCCTCACCTTCCTCATGATCATTGATGCCCCACGAGGTGAGATCTTGCATGGAGCCCCAGACCGAGGGTGATTGACCGTCATCTTGAACTTCTTCCATTTTCTAATAATTTTGCCAACAGTTGTTGCCTTTCCTCCAAGCTGCTTGCCTATTGTCCTGTAGCCCATCCCTGCCTTGTGCAGGTCTTTTATCCCTGATGTCCTTACACAGCTCTCTGGTCTTGGCCATTGTGGAGAGGTTGGAGTTTGTTTGATTGAGTGTGTGGACAGGTGTCTTTTATACAGGTAACGAGTGGAGAACAGGAGGAATTCTTAAAGAAAAACTAACAGGTCTGTGAGAGCCGTAATTCTTACTGGTTGGTAGGTGATGGTTGGTAGGTGATCAAATACTTATGTCATGCAATAAAATGCAAATGAATTACTTAAAAATCATACAATGTGATTTTCTGGATTTTTGTTTTAGATTCCGTCTCTCACAGTTGAAGTGTACCTATGATAAACATTACAGACCTCTACATGCTTTGTAAGTAGGAAAATCGGCAAAATCGGCAGTATATCAAATACTTGTGTGTTTCTAAGGGCAATAACAAGAGTTCAGTTATGCAGTTAGTTTCCTTCAAGAGGCGTTTTTTAAATTTACACAAAAAAAATGTCCCTGGCACAAACAAACGAACGCAAACTCAAAATGAGGTAACTTCCAGAGAACGTCATTCACTGGAGATCCTTATGCTGCCAATTTCTGTATAAAACACACGTTTATTGCTAGAGAAATACCTTTCTACCCCTTCTCCTCCTCCACAACCCCACCCCCTCCACCTCCCTACCCCTCCTCCACACCCCTCCTCCACCTCCCTACCCCTCCAACTCCCTAACCCTCCTCCACCTCCCTACCCCTCTTTGCCTCCATCACCTCCTCCTCTATCCTTTTCGTCCTCCCTCCCCATACTAAACCACATAAAGACCCTTACATCTCCATCACTGCACTCAGACTAATGAAAACCAACCACTCTGCATATTTAGGTCTGAGAAAAGCACTATAAACATTCTACGTATGAGTATTCTGCTTTGAGATTCTTCCTATACGAGAACAGCAGGAAGTAGAGACTTAATAACTTATCCCAGTCAGTCGCTGTACTGCACATTAACAAACTAAGAAGTGGTTAATCACTGAGATTGATTTCATGCATAGTCAGCAAAAACCACCAGACTCACTTGAGGTCCATTTTTTCCAATGCCGCCAAGGTCCCCCGTCTCCCCCTGAAAACCAGAACATCAAAACAAAACATGAGTACATTTTCTTCCTGTGTGTTAAGATGTTAAGATCCAGCCGATGGTCGCTCAGTCACATGATCAACAGCTTGAACACACAGGGTTTTAAATAAACAAAGGATTAAAAAGCACACATGGAAATGCTCTTGATTTCTTCTGTTTCTGTTTATTTCCCTCCTGCGGGTTTCCATTATGCTCTATAACAGTCCAGGGAGAATTCCTTCTCTTTGTTAATAAGGCTCAATACATTTATGCCACAACCACCTCCCCTTGAACGAACACAAGTACCCAACTCATTCACAAACACAGGAACTCTGACTTGCATGTCATTCAGAGGAAAACACTGAAGTGTAATCCATACTAATGAACATCTGCCACATTGTGCAGCAGGAATAGTGAAGGCACAAGGCCTTGCACTGGGTTCACACCAGTTAACTCTAATGAAGTAACGTGAAGAACACGTCTAGAATTCTGCTCTTTGTTTTAAAGAGAAAAACCTAAACAAACAAAAACTAAACTAAGACCTCAAAAGTGGTAAGCGGGCAATGTCGATTAGATAGTACACTACATGACCAAAAGAATGTGGACACCTGCTCATTGAACATCTCATTCCAAAATCATGGGCATTAATATGGAGTTGGTCCGCCCTTCGCTGCCATAACAGCCTCCACTCTTCTGGGAAGGAGTTCCACTAGATGTTGGAACATTGCTGCCATAACAGCCTCCACTCTTCTGGGAAGGAGTTCCACTAGATGTTGGAACATTGCTGCCATAACAGCCTCCACTCTTCTGGGAAGGAGTTCCACTAGATGTTGGAACATTGCTGCCATAACAGCCTCCACTCTTCTGGGAAGGAGTTCCACTAGATGTTGGAACATTGCTGCCATAACAGCCTCCACTCTTCTGGGAAGGAGTTCCACTAGATGTTGGACCTGCTGAGGGGACTTGCATCTATTCAGCCACAAGAGCATTAGTGAGGCCGGGCATTGATGCTGGCCGATTAGGCCTGGTTCGGAGTCGGCGTTCCAATACATTCCAAAGGTGTTCGACGGTGTTAAGGTCAGGGCTCTGTGCAGGCCAGTCAAGTTCTTTCACACCGACCTCGACAAACCATTTCTGTATGGACCTCGCTTTGTGCACAGGGGCATTGTCATGCTGAAAGAGGAAAGGGCCTTCCCAAACTGTTGCCACAAAGTGTGAAGCACAGAATCATCTAGAATGTCATTGTATTGATTTTGCATCATTGGAACTAAGGGGCCTAGCCCAAACCATAAAAAACAGCCCCATACCATTATTCCATCTCCACCAAACTTTACATCGACACCATGAATTCATGCAGGTAGCGTTTTCCCGGCATCCGCCAAACCCAGATTTGTCCGTCAGACTGCCAGATGGGGATGCGTGATTCATCACTCCAGAGAACACGTTTCCACTGCTCCAGAGTCCAATGGCGGCTAGCTTTACACCACTGTAGTGAACGCTTAGCATTGCGCATGGTGATCTTAGGCGCCCGGAGAACAGTGGGTTAACTGCCTTGCTGAGGAACAGAACAACAGATAAGGCAGCCTTTCCTTTCCCCTGTGTGCGGCTGCTCGGCCATGGAAACCCATTTCATGAATCTCCCAACGAACAGTTCTTATGCTGACGTTGCTTCCAGAGGCAGTTTGGAACTCGGTAGAGAGTGTTATAACCGAGGACAGGCGATTTTTACGCGACAAGCGAATCAGCACTTGCCGGTCCCGTTCGGTGAGCTTGTGTGGCTTACCACTTCGCGGCGGAGCTGTTGTTGCTCCTAGACGTTTCCACTTCACAATAACATCACTTACAGTTGACCGGGGCAGCTCAGGCAGGTCATCAATTTGACAAACTGACTTGTTGGAAAGGTGGCATCCTATGACAGTGCCACGTCGAAAGTCACTGAGCACTTCAGTAAGCCCATTCTACTGCCAATGTTTGTCTATGGAGATTGCATGGCTGTGCACTTGATTTTAACGCACTAATTTGAAGGGGTGTCCACATACTTTTGTATATTTAATGTAAGTTTTCATTCCTACTGCCCTGGTTATATTGCTCACTGTTCTGTAATTATTCTGGACAGTTAGCTTATGATTAGACACAACACCAAGGGAAAGAGATGGTTACACACACACTTGACCATATCTGCAAATGGACCTGATCGACTGGCACTGTGTTAGTTGTTTTTCTAAACAGTCCAATACAGCATGCGTACAGTATGCAAGTATGATAGTAACTTCTTACCTTCAGTCCCTCTGGTCCAGGTTCCCCTATGTAGCCTTTCCTTCCAACTCTCCCCTGTAGAGAAACACACACACACACACACACACACACACACACATTACAGGATGCATCAGCTTTTCATGTTTTATCACATCTCATCTGTGTTACTTCATGATGAAACACCTGGAGACACTTACAGTGGTGCCAGGGCCGCCAGGTGGGCCAGGGTGTCCCTCATCACCCTGAAAATACACAGTAAAACAGGTCAACACAGTGCAATGCATCATATACAGCTGGATTTGGGGACCAGGTAACATCACTGGGCACTGGCAGTAACACTAGCTGAGCAACATCCCATCTCACCCCTTATGCACAGATAAAATAATGTGAAAGCCACCGAGGGCCTGTGTGTGTGTGTGTGTGTGTGTGTGTGTGTGTGTGTGTGTGTGTGTGTGTGTGTGTGTGTGTGTGGGTGTGTGTGTGTGTGTGTGTGTGTTCTCATTGATCACTGTGTTCTTCCTAGCAGACCTGGATGTTTTTCTCTATGTCCACACTGCCTGAAGGAGACCTTGATGATTCCAATGATTAGCATGTATGATGTTCGAGACATTTTCTCTGATCAGCTGAAGGGAAAGGTATTAATGCTACAGTGATTGAACTCTACAGCATTTTCTCTGATCAGCTGAAGGGAAAGGTATTCATGCTACAGTGATTGAACTCTACAGCATTTTCTCTGATCAGCTGAAGGGAAAGGTATTCATGCTACAGTGATTGAACTCTACAGCATTTTCTCTGATCAGCTGAAGGGAAAGGTATTCATGCTACAGTGATTGAACTCTACAACATTTTCTCTGATCAGCTGAAGGGAAAGGTATTAATGTGACAGTGATTGAACTCTACAGCATTTTCTTGCAGGCTATGCAATAAGACTCTGTGCCAGGAAAGAGAGTGAGAGAGCGATTGAGGGGCCTCCCAACTCGGTACCACAGTTGAGTTGGGTGCCAATACCGTAACACTAGCACAATGGAAAGGTGTACGTACTGCACACACTGTACTGTACACACTGCCATGGCTTCTGTTCTTATTTTCCACTGCTGCCTGGAAAGCCCTGGAGTCTGCCTTGTTTTTGATTAGCACCTAGTGATGAATCATGACGGTATACAGTAGAGTGGAACCTGCCCTGGGACCTGGAATCGCTCTACAGCTTCACATAGCCTGAACCTACTGTAGCAATGCCAACCGCCTCAACTCTGGTTACAGGTTGAACTGTATGTATAAACTGAGAATCTGTTTTATAATCAAATGCAAACTAAATATTGTTAGCTTCCTGCATGTTCAGTTGTGTCTGCAGTATTCTGAGTATGATGTACAGTAGTTTAGTGGTTCTCACCCGCAACCTACAAATTCTTGATAATGTCTCTTACCTCTGTTCCTTTTGGCCCTGGGGGTCCTTGTGGCCCTCTGGCACCTAGGAGTCCCTGCAACAGAGCAGGATACATGGTATGTCATACAAAACAGATGTGTTGCTATTATCGAAAACACACAAATGAAATCTCAGGAGTGGAAGATGCACTGAGGATCAGGGTTGGAACCGGTTCAGGGAACAGAACAGCGGAAAATAAATACATTTTTCGAGGAACAGAATCAGAACTGGGAACAAAAGTGATCTACTGTATATTGTTTTGGAACAAAACCATTATTTTAAAATCATAGGAACCGGTTAATTACGTACCACAAAAAAAGCAACAAAGCGCCTATGCAAAGCCCTCACTCTGTCACTCAGAAAGGTAATCCTGTGTGTGTCTGTCTGTCTGTCTGTCTGTCTGTCTGTCTGTCTGTCTGTCTGTCTGTCTGTCTGTCTGTCTGTCTGTCTGTCTGTCTGTCTGTCTGTGTCTGTCTGTCTGCCTGCCTGCCTGCCTGCCTGCCTGTCTGTCTGTCTGTCTGTCTGTCTGTCTGTCTGTCTGTCTGTCTGTCTGTCTGTCTGTCTGCTGAAACTCTTTGCCAGTGTGTAGGCTACCTGCCCCTCACCCTATGAAGCATAGGCTATTGCAGCCTCATGTCGAACTAAATGTAAAACATATATATATATTTCATAAGTTTAAAAACTGGAACTTTTTTGGGGTTCAAACCAGTTCAGAACTTTATTTTGCAGGTTATAACAGTGGAACCGAACAAAAATATGTTTGGTTCTGTTCAGAATAAAACAAATAATTTTGGTTCCAAACCCTGCTGAGGATTATGCATTTTGAGTTGAGTTGTGGAAACTGTGCTTGTCTTTACCTTAAGTCCAGGAGGGCCGTTGGGACCTGGCACACCGATGTCTCCAGGAAAACCCTGAGAAACCAAGGAGGATGGTTCTTTGACGACATCATTAATCACAAGACTGATGTGATCATATAGGTTTGATGCCACATCTAACATGACACACTCCTGAACACACCTGAATGTATTCAGTTTCTTTATATTCCATTCTATTACATCATACTTTCTTTAGATATGTGTGTACAGAAAGGGAGTGGAGGATTATCTACATAGGGTGCCTATATGCTTGTATAGTGATATATATGGCAGGGTCAGGGTCAGACCCACACTGCCCCTCTTTTCTAAAAAAGACTTTATGGATTGACAATGATGAGAACAGAGAGCACACTGACCCTCTGTAAGACGGGGTAGGCAAGGTCAATACATCTGTATCTAAATGTGTGACAGGGCCTAGCTGTGTTATATGACCCTGATGTAAAGGGGGTGATGGATAGAGATGTTAGCTGAAGACTGTCACACACCTGCCTCAGCATGGCATGGTCGGCTCAATTAAAACAGGGGATGGGGAAAGAGGTAGGAGTGTTGGTATGGGGAGAGGGTGAGGGGGAGAGAGGGAGGAAGTTGGTGGGGGAGAGGATGCGAGGGAGAAGGAGAGGAGAGGGGGGAGAGAGGGAGAGAGGAGGGAGAGGGAGAGTGGGTGGAGAGTTGGTGGGGAGAGGAGGAGAGGGAGAAGGAGAGGGTGAGAGGGGGAGAGTTGGTGGGGGAGAGGAGGAGAGGGGGAGAGTTGATGGAGGAGAGGAGGAAGGGGAGGAGAGAGAGGGAGAAAGAAGGAGAGAGGGGGAGAGAGCGAGAAAGGGGGAGAGTGGGAGGAGAGTTGGTGGGGGAGAGAAGGAGAGGGAAAAGGAGAGGGTGAGAGTTGGTGGGGGAGAGGAGGAGAGGGAGAAGGGGAGAGTTGGTGGGGGAGAGGAGGAGAGGGAGAAAGGGAGAGTTTGTGGGGGAGAGGAGGAGAGGGAGAAGGGGAGAGTTTGTGGGCGAGAGGAGGAGAGGGAGAAGGGGAGAGTTGGTGGGGGAGAGGAGGAGTGGGAGATGGGAGAGTTTGTGGGGGAGAGGAGGAGAGGGAGAAGGGGAGAGTTTGTGGGGGAGAGGAGGAGAGGGAGAAGGGGAGAGTTGGTGGGGGAGAGGAGGAGTGGGAGATGGGAGAGTTTGTTGGGGAGAGGAGGAGAGGGAGAATGGGAGAATTGGTGGGGGAGAGGAGGAGAGGGAGAGAGTTGGTGGAGGAGAGGAGGAGAGGGAGAGAGTTGGTGGAGGGGAGGGAGAAGGAGAGGGGAGAGGGGGAGAGAGGGAAAGTTGGTGGGGGAGAAGAGGAGAGGGAGAAGGAGAGAGGAGAGGGGAACAGTTGGTGAGAGAGAGGAGGAGAAGGAGAAAGGGGGAGAGAAAGCTATGGAGATCTATCAGATTTACAGATGTGGTGTTTTAACAGGGCCAAAAAGAGTAAAATGGAGTGAACCTTTCTGGACTCTTTGATCTTGACAAGGCAACAAACAGTCAACCACCATAAAGTAGAGCTACAACATTTATAGGACGGATGGTAAAACAAGTGAGACATTGTTGGATTCAGTTTGATAAAAACTTAAAATACATCTAGTCTGTGAGTCACATGATGTGCACACACTGAGAACATTACAGGATACGTTTGGATTAGTTTGACTTTCCAAATCCTATATATTCCTATATGTTATCCTGCTTTCTTGTAGATCTGCTAGACTGGGAATAAATCAGAACCAATGTGACACAGGGATGAAGGAAAGCTTACTGTATGTACTTTATTTCTGTGGTGGGTTTAAGGAGTGCTATCGATGTATATCTGTGGTGCGTTTAAGGAGTGCTATCGATGTGTATCTGTGGTGGGTTTAAGGAGTGCTATCGATGTGTATCTGTGGTGGGTTTAAGGAGTGCTATCGATGTATATCTGTGGTGGGTTTAAGGAGTGCTATCGATGTGTATCTGTGGTGGGTTTAAGGAGTGCTATCGATGTGTATCTGTGGTGGGTTTAAGGAGTGCTATCGATGTGTATCTGTGGTGGGTTTAAGGAGTGCTATCGATGTATATCTGTGGTGGGTTTAAGGAGTGCTATCGATGTATATCTGTGGTGGGTTTAAGGAGTGCTATCGATGTATATCTGTGGTGCGTTTAAGGAGTGCTATCGATGTGTATCTGTGGTGGGTTTAAGGAGTGCTATCGATGTGTATCTGTGGTGGGTTTAAGGAGTGCTATCGATGTATATCTGTGGTGGGTTTAAGGAGTGCTATCGATGTGTATCTGTGGTGGGTTTAAGGAGTGCTATCGATGTGTATCTGTGGTGGGTTTAAGGAGTGCTATCGATGTGTATCTGTGGTGGGTTTAAGGAGTGCTATCGATGTATATCTGTGGTGGGTTTAAGGAGTGCTATCGATGTATATCTGTGGTGGGTTTAAGGAGTGCTATCGATGTATATCTGTGGTGGGTTTAAGGAGTGCTATCGATGTATATCTGTGGTGCGTTTGAGGGCTATTGATGTATATCTGTGGTGGGTTTAAGGAGTGCTATCGATGTGGATCTGTGGTGGGTCTAAGGAGTGCTATCGATGTATATCTGTGCTGGGTTTAAGGAGTGCTATCGATGTATATCTGTGGTGCGTTTAAGGAGTGCTATCGATGTGTATCTGTGGTGGGTTTAAGGAGTGCTATCGATGTGTATCTGTGGTGGGTTTAAGGAGTGCTATCGATGTATATCTGTGGTGGGTTTAAGGAGTGCTATCGATGTGTATCTGTGGTGGGTTTAAGGAGTGCTATCGATGTGTATCTGTGGTGGGTTTAAGGAGTGCTATCGATGTGTATCTGTGGTGGGTTTAAGGAGTGCTATCGATGTATATCTGTGGTGGGTTTAAGGAGTGCTATCGATGTATATCTGTGGTGGGTTTAAGGAGTGCTATCGATGTATATCTGTGGTGGGTTTAAGGAGTGCTATCGATGTATATCTGTGGTGCGTTTGAGTGCTATTGATGTATATCTGTGGTGGGTTTAAGGAGTGCTATCGATGTGGATCTGTGGTGGGTCTAAGGAGTGCTATCGATGTATATCTGTGCTGGGTTTAAGGAGTGCTATCGATGTGGATCTGTGCTGGGTTTAAGGAGTGCTATCAATGTGTATCTGTGGTGGGTTTAGGGAGTGCTATTGGTGTGTATCTGTGGTGGGTTTAAGGAGTGCTATCAATGTGGATCTGTGCTGGGTTTAAGGAGTGCTATCGATGTGGATCTGTCCTGGGTTTAAGGAGTGCTATCGATGTATATCTGTGGTGGGTTTAAGGAGTACTATCGATGTATATCTGTGGTGGGTTTAAGGAGTACTATCGATGTGGATCTGTGGTGGGTTTAAGGAGTGCTATCGATGTGTATCTGTGGTGGGTTTAAGGAGTGCTATCGATGTGTATCTGTGGTGGGTTTAAGGAGTGCTATCGATGTGTATCTGTGGTGGGTTTAAGGAGTGCTATCGATGTGTATCTGTGGTGGGTTTAAGGAGTACTATCGATGTGGATCTGTGCTGGGTTTAAGGAGCGCTATCGATGTGTATCTGTGGTGGGTTTAAGGAGTGCTATCGATGTGTATCTGTGGTGGGTTTAAGGAGTGCTATCGATGTGTATCTGTGGTGGGTTTAAGGAGTGCTATCGATGTGGATCTGTGCTGGGTTTAAGGAGTGCTATTGATGTGGATCTGTGCTGGGTTTAAGGAGTGCTATTGATGTGGATCTGTGCTGGGTTTAAGGAGTGCTATCGATGTGTATCTGTGGTGTGTTTAAGGAGTGCTATCGATGTGTATCTGTGGTGGGTTTAAGGAGTGCTATCGATGTGTATCTGTGGTGGGTTTAAGGAGTGCTATCGATGTGTATCTGTGGTGGTTTTAAGGAGTGCTATCAATGTATTTCTCAGATTGTTCAGTTTGCTTGGTGTGTTGATCCTGTCCTCTCAAGTTGGACTCTGTCCCCCAAGTTCACAACCTTATCTCAAGTGTTTAGCATTCATTCGACACAGGACAGTGGCTGACCTGGGGCTGGGAGGGAGGCAGCAGCCGTAGAGATACTATAGATAGTGAGCAGCAATAAAGAGGCAGTCTTAAGCACTACTCTGGACCTGTGCCCATGATGATTTTAGTTCCTTACTGTGTCTTCTCTGTTAGCTTATCTACTGTTTACATGTGTCTGTCTCATGGACCAGGACAGGAGTTTAACATGACCTAGGGTTGGGAGGGAGGCAGCAGCGATGGAGATAGATACTAGGCAGTCATAAAAAGCACAATGAGGCATTACACTGGATCTGTACCCGTGGTTTCTCCACACTGTCTCACCTGGTTGTGACAACCTGTGATCAACTACAAAGATAGATGCCATACAAAGGCACTATACGGCTATAACTATCATTAATATAGACCAGGGCCCATGCTGCTTTTACACACGGTCTAATCAGAGGGTAGAGATAAAGAGTGATGTGGGGCTGATCGTGTTGTATGGTGTTAGTGATAGTGTGTATCAGTTTACACCCTGATCCCAGACAGAACACAGGTAGTAGAGCAGACCGCCTCAGACAGACTCAGGGCGTTTCTCTATCCCATTTCTGGGACAACCTGAAAACATCTCTGGCAAGTAAAAGAACAGGGATACAATATGGTCCCAACAGAACTACAATTTGAACTTGACTATAACAACAGTGTGTTGGAACACACTCTTAGATCAGAACGATATGTTTTTGCATGGTTTACTTGTTTAACCATGTATAGCACTATATGACAGAAGTTTATGACATCATTTTATGACATCATATTGAGCTGTATCAGTAGCTCAATGACCATTGAAGTGACAGAAACATAATAGCAGACATTTAACAGTGTGGCTTTAATGATGTCAGTGTTTTACCTCAGGACCTGGTGGGCCAGGAGGTCCCTGTGGTCCGATCTCACCCATTTGACCCTGTTAGAACAGAGAGACATTAAACATTTTAAAAAGCACATCTTCTGTTTGAATTTAGAGCAAAGACACATGAAAACATCAACACAAAGTGGAAACATCAATGCCAAGCATCTCTCTCTTTTCTTCTCTCTCCCTCTCAAAAAACAGACACCCACACACACATAACGTACTGTATATTATATATACAAACAGACAGCCACACATGCATAACGTACTGTATATTATATATACAAACAGACAGCCACACACACATAATGTACTGTATATTATATATACAAACAGACACCCACACACACATAACATACTGTATATTATATATACAAACAGACAGCCACACATGCATAAAGTACTGTATATTATATATACAAACAGACAGCCACACACACATAACGTACTGTATATTATATATACAAACAGACACCCACACACACATAATGTACTGTATATTATATATACAAACAGACAGCCACACACACATAACGTACTGTATATTATATATACAAACAGACACCCCCACACACATAATGTACTGTATATTATATATACAAACAGACAGCCACACATGCATAATGTACTGTATATTATATATACAAACAGACAGCCACACATGCATAACGTACTGTATATTATATATACAAACAGACAGCCACACACACATAATGTACTGTATATTATATATACAAACAGACAGCCACACACACATAATGTACTGTATATTATATATACAAACAGACACCCACACACACATAACGTACTGTATATTATATATACAGACAGACAGCCACACACACATAATGTACTGTATATTATATATACAAACAGACAGCCACACACACATAACGTACTGTATATTATATATACAAACAGACAGCCACACACACATAATGTACTGTATATTATATATACAAACAGACACCCACACACACATAACGTACTGTATATTATATATACAAACAGACAGCCACACACACATAATGTACTGTATATTATATATACAAACAGACACCCACACACACATAACATACTGTATATTATATATACAAACAGACAGCCACACACACATAATGTACTGTATATTATATATACAAACAGACAGCCACACATGCATAATGTACTGTATATTATATATACAAACAGCATGAGGTCGATAAAGACTTGGCACTCAAAGCGTCAGTAGTGAGTCTTCACTCTATTTGACAGTTGCCAGTGTTTCTAAGGAGGCAGGCAAGCTGTGTGTTGTTGGTATTGTGTTGCCAAAACCAATATTCATATGGTCTTTATGTGATGTTACAGGGACTGACTGGCGTCTATAGAATTAAAGTCTATGGTTTATCACATTACGTACTGTATTTTATATACACAAAAAGAGACCCACGCACAGGTGTTATAAATACGTGGCGTGAATTTGTCCTGTTTTCCTGCAGGATGGTTTAGTTTCAGGCAGCTACAGTATATGGGCTGTCAGTAACAAAGTGCAGGTATTTAAAGTCTAAAAGGTACAGGGTGTTTACTGGAGTTATTCCATGAATTAAGTGCCAGTCTAATGGGTTAAAATGAGAAACACATATACATATACACACACATACA
The DNA here is from genome assembly GCF_036934945.1 of Oncorhynchus masou masou. Taxonomy (NCBI): domain Eukaryota; kingdom Metazoa; phylum Chordata; class Actinopteri; order Salmoniformes; family Salmonidae; genus Oncorhynchus; species Oncorhynchus masou. Next base: position 101,567,980 of record NC_088235.1, read on the forward strand.
TACACACACATACACGCTACACACACACACACTACGTACAGTTGGACCTGGTTTCCCACGGAGTCCAGGAGGTCCAGACAAGCCAGCAGCACCCTGGGAGTACAAACAGAAAAACACTTGTTTATTCTCCTAGTCTCTCCATCACTCATTATATCACTCTCTTTTGTGTGTGTGTGGGTGTGTGTGTGTGTGCGTGGGTGTGCGTGGGTATGTGTGCGTGCGTGTGTACGGGTGAGTGTGTGTGTGTGTGTGGGTGTGTGTGTGTGTGCGCGGGTGTGTGTGCGTGCATGCATACGGGTGTGTGTGTGTGTGTGTGGGGTGTGTGTGTGTGTGTGTTTGTGTGTGTGGGTGTGTGTGTGTGTTGTACAATGCAACATGGACCTGAGAGTGTTTAGTCTAACTGTCAGCTCTCTGATAAGCAGAGCTGAGTTTTATCATCTACATCTGTATGAGTATTGACCATCAACGTATAGTAGCTTCATATGCATATTGCAGGTGCTGAACCCAACCCTAGCCTTCTATTGTTGCCTATACATCTGCTATGCATGTATGGTATGCTAAGAGTTGGCTACAGCACTGCATACAGTATGTGTTTGAAACTAGCATCACAGCCGTGTTGACTGAGTAAAGACCCTTATGATGCATCTGGAGAATGTCCTGCTCATGATAAAAACAAATTAATGAGTTATTCAGACTGATGGGAAATGTGTTGCGGTCCTACCTTGTCACCTTGGTAACCCATCTCTCCCGGTTCACCCCTTAGTCCAGGTTCGCCCTGAATGTTACAGCGTCACAAGAGATATAATACAACAACCCTGCTTACATCAGAGTTAACAACACAACCATACAATCACACTGAGGAGGACACACAGTTTCCCCACCCCTGTCCAGGGATTATGAGTGACATGTTTCTATCGAACCCATCCCATAGGAGATATATCACTCAATAGTTCAGCAGCATTCAAGACCAACAGTTTGATGGAGGAACTGTGTTATCTGGGGCGGCAGTGTAGCCTAGTGGTTAGAGCATTGGACTAGTAACCGAAAGGTTGCAAGTTCAAATCCCTGAGCTGACAAGGTACAAAATCTGTCGTTCTGCCCCTGAACAGGCAGTTAACCCACTGTTCCTAGGCCGTCATTGAAAATAAGAATTTGTTCTTAACTGACTTGCCTAGTAAAATAAAGGTAAAATAAAAAAAATTGTTAGGAATGTAAAACAAACTCAGACAGTTGTACTACAGAGCTGGAATGGGGAAACAATTAGCAAGAATTTACACAACACATTTCTATTTCTCATAGTAACAGCTACTGTACATTGACTACTGGCATGTACATTAGCAGTCAAAAGTTTGGACACACCTACTCATTCAAGGGTTGTTCTTTATTTTTACTATTTTCTACATTGTAGAATAATAGTGTAGACATCAACACTATGAAATAACACATATGGAATCACATAGCACGCAAAAACGTGTTAAACAAATCTAATTCTATTTTATATTTGAGATTCTTCAAAGTAGTCAACATTTGCCTTGATGACAGCTGTGCACACTCTTGGCATTCTCTAAACCAGTTTCACCTAGAATGATTTTCCAACAGTCTTGAAGGAGTTCCCACATATGCTGAGCACTTGTTTGCTGCTTTTCCTTCACTCTGCGGTCCAATTCATCCCAAACCATCTCAATTGGGTTGAGGTCGGGTGATTGTGGAGGCCAGGTCATCTGATGCAGCACTCCATCACTCTCCTTATTGGTCAAATAGCCATTACACAGCCTGGAGGTGGGTTGGGTCATTGTCCTGTTATAAAATAAATTATTGTCCCACTAAGCGCAAACCAGGTGGGATGGCGTGTCACTGCAGAATGCTTTGGTAGTCATGCTGGTTAAGTGTGCCTTGCAAAGCACCCCCATACCATCACACCTCCTCCTCCATGCTTCACAGTGGGAATCACACATGCGGAGATCATCTGTTCACTTACTCTGCGTCTCACAAAGACATGGCAGTTAGAACCAAAAATTTCAAATTTGGACTCATCAGTCCAAAGGACAGATTTTTACCAGTTTAATGTCCATTGCTCGTGTTTCTTGGCCCAAGCAAGTCTCTTATTATTATTGGTATCCTTTAGTAGTGGTTTCTTTGCAGCAAGTCAACCATGAAGGCCTGATTCGCTCAGTCTTCTCTGAAGACTTGATGTTGAGATGTTTCTGTTACTTAAACTCCGTGAAGCATTTATTTGGGCTGCAATTTATGAGGCTGGTAATTCTAATAAACTTATCCTCTGCAGCACAGGTAACTCTGGGTCTTCCATTCATGTGGCAGTCCTCATAAGTGCCAGTTTCATCATAGCGCTTGATGGTTTTTGCGACTGCACATGAAGAAACGTTCAACGTTCTTGACATTTTCCGGATTGACTGACCTTCATGTCTTGAAGTAATGATGGACTGTCATTTCTCTTTGCTTATTTGAGCTGTTCTTGCCATAATATGAACATGGTATTTTACTAAATAGGGCTATCTTCTGTATACCACACCTACCTTGTCACAACACAACTGATTGGCTAAACGTATTAAAGAAATTAAGTTACACAAATGAACCTTTAACAAGGCACACCTGTTAACTGGGTTTCTGTACAGCACTTTGTGACATCGGCTGATGTAAAAAGGGATTTATAAATACATTTGATTGATTGATTGAAATGAAATGTAGTCCAGGTGACTACCTCATGAAGGTGGTTGAGAGAATGCCAAGAGTGTGCAAAGCTGTCATGAAGGCAAAGGCTGGCTACTTTGAAGAATCTCAAATCTCAAATATATTTAGATTTGTTCAACACTTTTCGTTTACTACATGATTCCATATGTGTTATTTCATAGTTTTCATAGTAGGTGTGTCCAAACTTTTGACTGGTACTGTATGTGCAAATCAAATCATCATCCTCCCCATGTACTGGACACACACCCCACTCATACACACATTGGGCTAGGACATTCCCAGATACACTACAATAATATAAATATTTAGATCACCTTATCACCTTTCAATCCAGGCAGCCCCGCTTTCCCCGCCAGGCCCTGTCAGAGAGAGAACAAGAGAGGAGGGACTCCTCAGTGGCAGCCATTTTGAAAAGAGGACAGACAGAGGAAGATACAGGGGCCGATATAAGAAATGACTTACTGGAGAGGACAGAATAAGAGGAGAGAAGAGAAGAGAAGAGGAGAGGAGAGGAGAGGAGAGGAGAGGAGAGGAGATGAGAGGAGAGGAGAGAAGAAAAGAAAATGAGAGAGGAAGAGAGGAGATGAGAGAGGAGGATAGGAGAGGAGAGGAGAGTACAGAGGAGGGGAGGATAGGAGAGGAGCGAGGAGAAGAGAAGAGATGAGGAGAGTATAGGAGGATAGGAGAGGAGAGGGGAGGAGAGAGGAGTTGAGGAGAGGAGTGAGGAGGAGAGGAAAGGAGAGAGGAGGAGAGGATAGAGGAGGAGAGGATAGAGGAGGAGAGGAGAGAGGAGGAGAGAGGAGGAGAGGAAAGGAGAGGAAGAGAGAGGAAAGGAGAGGAGAGAGGAGGAGAGAGAAGGAGAGGGGATGAGAGGGGATAGAGGAGGGTCTGTAGTTACCATAGTTCCCACTATGCCAGTCAGTCCTCGCTGTCCCTCAGGCCCTGGGTCTCCCTGTAGAGAGAAGGAGCAGTAGGATAAGATACAATATACACAAATACAAACACAAACACACACACACACACACACACACACACACACACACACACAAAGTATACAGTGTATATTATACATGCTCTGTTTTATGGGGACATATTTGAAGGACGTGTTTCAGAGGATTATTTTGACACGTGAATTCCTGTGAGCCAACACATAGCTATGATGACTTCCAAGCTGTTCCTGTGCTGACACTAAAGCGTCCGTTTGGGGTTAGAACGCCCATGTGAGCGGACGCAGGACAGGAACATCACATCTAATTAGCTGCGACACGGAGATGGTAGGAGTGACCGGACACTGTGCTGCTGAACAAGGAGTCTTCTATTGCAGGCAGGCAGTTAAAGAGACACCTACTGTACTGTATGTTCTTTAGCACCACTAAATTCATGATTAATTATTATTACAATAATTATTCTAATCATTGTAATTACATTGACTTTGATACTTATGATGAGGAAGATTATGATTATGTTGTGTCCCCTCTCTCCCATTCGGCAGACTGATGTAGCAGGCTATCTGTGTAAGTGTAGTATGGGACAGAGGGTCAGTTCTATAAGTGGTTCCATTGGTTCCATGTGAACCGGTGAGGGTCTGTTTCCCATTACTGTGCTTTGAGGGGACTGTCACCAGCACCCCCTCATCAGAGACAGCCTGTACACCTGAACAGAGACCTCCGCCTCCTGCTGCTTAACCTCTACGACAAATTCCATCAGCCGCTTTCACGGAAACCATTTAGGGCTGTTCACATTGTAAAACATGAGGAGTACCTTGGTAAATCATGACTTGTATGACGACTACGTAGAACAGTTACTATAAGATCAGCCGAGGATCAATTAGTGAAAGCAGTTGTAAAACATGGAGTGGTTTGTTAAATCATCTGTTGTATTTATGGAGACTACAGTTGCAGTTGTGCTTCTCCATTAAAAACATCTTTGTTCTACATGTTCTCCAGTTATTTCACCAGACATAGTGTAGGCTGTCAGTAGTTTGTTTGAAATTACTATTTTTCCTTACAACTCATCTTATGGTCAGAGGCCACGTGAGAAATAGTTCCCCAGTTCTTGCACCAGCTGTGCATTCTCCCATCACAAGGATTATTAAACCATGACAATCAGTAAAGATACACAATGGATGGCAGACCAAACCACACAAGACAACCAAGTCTGTCTGTCAAACACCAAGCAGACCTGATCCTCATGGCTGAACTTAAGAATGTAGCAGCATTCAGGCTCACTGCCACGACTTTGTTTATAAAGAAGCTCTCCAGAATTAGGTCACAATGCTTCAAGAAAAAATCTAGGAAAAAATATGCAGCAACAAGAAGAGTTTTGGAACAGAGCACAGAACAGGAGGCATGAGGAAAGAATGGAGGCTAGACAGGGTCTGGCCTGCATGTCTGTCTCCTGTCTGTCTCTCTCTCTCTGCCTCCTGTATAAGGTTGGGGTGAGGTTGAAGTGGGGGGTGGTGGTGAGGTTAGGGAGATGGATATCAATCACATGAGGAGATGCCACCAATTTGTTTGAAATGTGAATTTAAAAGACTTCCTCACAGGGCGGGGCGCAGACAGGGTGACATGAGGAATCGGTCACCACGGCCACACTAGCCGGGTTCCTCTCCCATTAATGATGGCTGGAGGATATGTGATTCCAAATCCAGCGTGACGGAAGTGTCCCACATTCATAGAGCTGAATTCATATTTGTCTCTGCGGTGGGACCTACTTTCTCTGGGGCAAAGTATCTGATGTAACAGAGCCCAGTACTGACAGCCATTACTGTAGGCACACTATGGTCATCATTTAAACAAACCACCTATAACTTATAAGGCTTTATAGAGCATTTGTAGAGTATTTGTAAGCAGTTGAAGTCGAAGTTTACATACACCTTAGCCAAATACATTTAAACTCAGTTTTTCACAATTCCTGACATTTAATCCTAGTAAAAATTCCGTCTTAGGTCAGTTAGGATCACCACTTTATTTAAAGAATGTGAAACGTCAGAATAATAGTAGAGAGAAAGATTTATTTGAGCATTGACTTCTTTCATCACATTCCCAGTGGGCCAGAAGTTTACATTCACTCAATTAGTATATTGTAGCATTGCCTTTAAATTGTTTAACTTCGGTCAAACATTTTGGGTAGCCTTCCACAAGCTTCCCACAATAAGTTGGGTGAATTTTGGCCCAATCCTCCTGACAGAGCTGGTGTAACTGCGTCAGGTTTGTAGGCCTCCTTGCTCGCACACACTTTTTCAGTTCTGCCCACAAATTTTAGATGGGATTGAAGTCAGGGATTTGTGATAGCCACTCTAATACCTTTACTTTGCTGTCCTTAAACCATTTTGCCACAACTTTTGAAGTATGCTTGGGGTCATTGTCCATTTGGAAGACCCATTTGCGACCAAGCTTTAACTTCCTGACTGATGTCTTAAGATGTTGCTTCAATATATCCACATAATATTCCGTCCTCATAATGCCATCTATTTTGTGAAGTGCACCAGTCCCTCCAGCAGCAAAGCACCCCCACAACATGATGCTGCCACCCCCGTGCTTCACGGGTTGGGATGATGTTCTTCGGCTTGCAAGCCTCCCCCTTTTCCCTCCAAACATAACGATGGTCATTATGGCCAAACAGTTCTATTTGTGTTTCATCAGACTAACTGACTCACCAAAAAGTACGATCTTTGTCCCCATGTGCAGTTGCAAACCGTAGTCTGGCTTTTTATGGTGGTTTTGGAGCAGTGGCTTCTTCCTTGCTGAGCGGCCTTTCAGGTTATGTCGATATAGGACTCATTTTTACTGTGGATATAGATAATTTTGTACCTGTTTCCTCCAGCATCTTCACAAGGTCCTTTGCTGTTGTTCTGGGATTGATTTGCACTTTTCGCACCAAAGTGCGTTCATCTCTAGGAGACAGAACACAGCTCCTTCCTGAGCGGTATGAAGGCTGCGTGGACCCATGGTGTTTATACTTGCGTACTATTGTTTGTACAGATGAACGTGGTACCTTCAGGCATTTGGAAATTGCTCCCAAGGATGAACCAGATTTGTGGAGGCACTGAGTTTGAAGGTAGGCCTTGAAATAAATCCACAGGTACACCTCCAATTGACTCACATGATGTCAATTAGCCTATCAGACATTTCTAAAGCCATTACATTATTTTCTGTAACTTTCCAAGCTGTTTAAAGGCACAGTCAACTTAGTGTATGTAAACGTCTGACCAACTGGAATTGTGATACAGTGAATTATAAGTGAAATAATCTGTCTGTAAACAATTGATGGAAAAATGACTTGTGTCATGCACAAAGTAGATGTCCTAACCAACTTGCCAAAACTTGCCAAAATTATAGTTTGTTAACAATACATATGTGGAGTGGTTGAAAAATGAGATTTAAATACTCCAACCTAAGTGGACGTAAACTTCATGTAGGCCTTATAAACCATTAACGATGGCTACATTGGGCCTTTGAAAGTAATGATCCATTCATCTGTCTGATTTCAGACAGGGAGACATTGTGGACTTTGAGCTTCCTAGTCTAGCGCTGTTATTCACAAGATCATCTTTGAGAGATATTTCATGTAAAGTACCTGCTCTTACAATAAAGTTGAACATCTCATTCCAATGTCATGGGCATTAATATGGAGTTGGTCCCGCCTTTACTGCTATCACAGCCTCCATTCTTCTGGGAAGGCTTTCCACTAGATGTTGGAACATTGCTGAGGGGGCTTGAGTCCATTCACCCACAAGAGCATTAGTGAGGTCGGGCATTGGTGTTGGGTAATTAGGCTTGGAACAAAGTTGGCACAGAATCGTCTAGAATCTCATTGTATGCTATAGCATTAAGATTTCCTTTCACTGGAATTATGGGGCCTTGCAAGAATCCATGAAAAACAGCCCAGACCATTATTCCTCCTCCACCAAACTTTACAGCTGGCACTATGCATTCGATCAGATAGCGTTCTCCTGGCATCCAGCAAATCCAGATTTGTCTGTGGGACTGCCAGATGGTGAAGCGTGATTCATTACTCCTGAGAATGCGTTTCCACTGCTTCAGAGTCCAATTGCCGCGAATTTTACACCACTACAGCCGACGCTTGCCATTGCGCATGGTGATCTAAGGCTTCTGTGTGGCTGTTTGGCCATGGAAACCCTCTTCATGAAGCTTCCAACAAACAGTTCTTGTGCTGTACGTGCACTTTACATGGACTACTGTGTCGGTATCCTACAAATGTA